>NC_085996.1:33954521-34254521 GCF_030014385.1 Trichomycterus rosablanca
TCCATTCTTCTGTAAATGCTCTGCCAGTTTGATTTGCCAAATGGACTGCCTATTGTTACACTAACAGACTTGATAGGCTATTATTCCTTGTGAAGTATTCAAAATTAAATAAAATTTTACAAATGTGATGATGTGAGGCTAGTTTGACAGTTACAGAGGGGTTTAAATACATTTAAATCTCATTTCCCTTCTTCGAATTAAAGACTAGTAAGGATTGACATAACACAATGCTGAATAGATCAACCAGAAACAAAATTAAATCTTGGACCTCTAAAATGTGCAGTCTTAGATGATAATATGTAATATAGAGAATATCAGTAATAAACCTTCCACCATACCACCTTACCCGAATCAACTGTGCCACATTTGACACACCCTAGAGGCATCTTGCACTTGGGCTAAGCCAACTATGTGTACAGACATGTACACACAGGATACGCTGAGTATAGTGAGGCACAGTATCAGTGCTAAAGCTGCCAAGCAAACATGATTCACTGACATTCTTCATCTACACATGTATCATCTATAAAACGCAAAAATTACACAAAAAAATGTCTAAAACATTTACGAGACCTGTAACTCTCTGTGTATCTCATACCAAAGATTTAAATTACTATTGTCCTGTTTCTAATAAATCCATGTGCCACTTACAGGTCTGTGCCCAAGTCCAAAAGAAACCATTTTATTCACAGTGTCCCTAAACTTGCCACATACATTCCAGTATTTTCACTCTGTTTGAAATTAAGTAACAAGGTGTGACTACGCGCTCTTCGAGATCATATCCTGGCAGCAGCTCCTTGGCACAACCCCGTCCAGATCTTTGGACAGGAAACAGTTTATTTAAATAACAAATGAGGAGTCGCTCGTCTCTCTACAACAGCAAATATTAACTCACTTTTTTTTGTGAGAGACAACACCTGCTGTCTCAGCTGCCTCAAAGTTGCCATTACAGGCAAGATATGCAAAACACGTCTCTGTATACCTGCTTTTTAAAACGTGCACAAAAAGATACTGATGTAATGTTTTTTCTTTAAAATAATATTGTCCCCTTTTCTGTTTAAAATTAATTTATGAAGTCAATTTAGTTGTTATGCAAACTGTGGTTAGAGGTACGGTGGCCGAGAAGTGCAAAACAAATTTACATTTCAGAAAACAAAATAACAAAAAAACAAAAACAACATTTACAATGAAAGCAAAAACAAATTTACAAGTGCTTGGGTACCCAGTGTTTGTAAATTTGTTTTGACATATGTAAAAGTGTTTCAGCACTTGTAAATTTGTTTTGGCATATGTAAAAGTGTTTCAGCACTTGTAAATTTGTTGTCGGCATATGTAAAAGTGTTTCAGCACTTGTAAATTTATTGTCGGCATATGTAATTTTGTTTTCTAAAATGTAAATTTGTTTTGCACTTCTCGGCCGCACATTTATGACGGAAAAGGTAGGGACAATAACACCGGAAGTGCGTGTTGCTTACCTGCTGTCAATCAAACTGTTTGTCAGCGGTAAAGTGAACGGAGTTTGTGATGGTGACGATAAACAAGGTTTTGTCTAGTTTGTGGAAATCATTTTATCCAGTTGACCCGCTATTGTTTTTCTTGTGGAAAGTTATTAGATTGTGCAGATGTTTAGACGTGGCGTGTGCATCTCTATCTACTGTCCGCTCTTCTAAACATCTAAGGAATTCCCACAAGGAAAACAAAAGCGAAATAATGAAAGTAATTAACACAAAATGGACAAAACATTGTTTATTAGGGACGGAACATTTGATACCGAGGCTTTAAAGCTTGTTTCACTTTTGTAACACTGGACTCAGTGTATCGGAGCTTATATTAAAGCAGCATGTGCGGGACTGATGAAGCTTTGGTGCTGTGTTTTATCTCACTCACTATATAAGAGACAATCAAACCAGGGTTTCCCACCGTCCTGTAAAATACAGAATCCTTCTTTATCTGGAGACTAAACGTGGTGTTCAGTATTGAACTGATACGAGCTTTGTTCTGTATTTTTATCAATGGGAGACAGTGTGATGTGTATAAAAACAGAAGGAAACTGCTGTTTAATTAATTATATTAAGTAGTGTTCACTTTTATTCTTAGTAACGGTGTGTGTGCGCTGGTTATAGCAGCATAACCTGTTTAATACACCGCTGTATGAGCAGCACAGTGGGCAGAGTGCGTTGTTTTGCCTAAAATATGGTTCTGACTCAGGGCCGGCGCTAGGGGGATGCTGAGGGGGGCATTGCCCCCCCAAATTGTGTCTTTGCCCCCCCAAGCACAATGCAAGCAACGGCTATTTTTTAAATTATCTCTGAACCAATCACAAAAATGCATTTTGTTTTACAGTGTGAAGATATTTCCTTGCTTATTCCTGATTGGCTCTTTGAGGCATATAAAAATCGGCAGACTGCCCCAAACAGTTCAGTTCGGCAGTATATGTTCTGTTAGTGTGAGCGAGAGGCAGGTATACTGGTAAACACTTTTTTTTTTACAGAATTAGTAGCCTATTCTTTTGTTTTCTTTATATTTTAATTTCCCAATAATATAAATATTCTCACTCATTCCTATTTCCACGTTTGAATATTCTCAGTCTGTGTGTAGGTACATTTGTCAGCTTTGACTTAAATTTGTATTAAAGCCTTTCAAGAAATAGAGTTGTTCTATTAGTAATGGCAATTTAATTAAGGGGGCGTATTAAAATGAAATACAATTAGATAATCTTTTTTCTCCATTTACATAATCAACATGTATTTTTTAATCATTGGGTTTTAAGTTTAAGTTTGAAAACATGCATTTTTATTTCTTTACCTCATACATCACTTTAAGCCAGTATCAATAGCTTGGCTGTCATCATTCATGCACAAATCAAGCCTTGAATATATTTCTGGCTTCAAAAACATGACTATCAACATGCCCCCTCATTAGGTTTTACTGCCCCCCCAAGCAAAGCAGTCCAGAACCGGGGCTGTAATCTGACTTATTATTATAAAGAATAAAAAGAATAAATGTTAAACACCATAAATAACACCTTTGTTCTCATGACTGTGTAAGGTGCCCCCCCCCCCCCTCCCCCCAGGTATTTTCAGCACAATCAGGAAAAAAGCTTCAAAAGCTTAAATGAGGCTTCATCTGCACTCATACAGCGGTGTATTAAACAGGTTATGTTGCGCACACACACCGTTACTAAGAATAAAAGTGAACACTACTTAATATAATTAATTAAACAGCAGTTTCCTTCTGTTTTTATACACATCACACTGTCTCCCATTGATAAAAATGCGGAACAAAGCTCGTATCAGTTCAATACTGAACACCACGTTTAGTCTCCAGATAAAGAAGGATTCTGTATTTTACAGGACGGTGGGAAACCCTGGTTTGATTGTCTCTTATATAGTGAGTGAGATAAAACACAGCACCAAAGCTTCATCAGTCCCGCACATGCTGCTTTAATATAAGCTCCGATACACTGAGTCCAGTGTTACAAAAGTGAAACAAGCTTTAAAGCCTCGGTATCAAATGTTCCGTCCCTAATAAACAATGTTTTGTCCATTTTGTGTTAATTACTTTCATTATTTCGCTTTTGTTTTCCTTGTGGGAATTCCTTAGATGTTTAGAAGAGCGGACAGTAGATAGAGATGCACACGCCACGTCTAAACATCTGCACAATCTAATAACTTTCCACAAGAAAAACAATAGCGGGTCAACTGGATAAAATGATTTCCACAAACTAGACAAAACCTTGTTTATCGTCACCATCACAAACTCCGTTCACTTTACCGCTGACAAACAGTTTGATTGACAGCAGGTAAGCAACACGCACTTCCGGTGTTATTGTCCCTACCTTTTCCGTCATAAATGTGCGGCCGAGAAGTGCAAAACAAATTTACATTTTAGAAAACAAAATTACATATGCCGACAATAAATTTACAAGTGCTGAAACACTTTTACATATGCCAAAACAAATTTACAAGTGCTGAAACACTTTTACATATGCCAAAACAAATTTACAAGTGCTGAAACACTTTTACATATGCCAAAACAAATTTACAAGTGCTGAAACACTTTTACATATGCCAAAACAAATTTACAACCACTGGGTACCCAAACACTTGTAAATTTGTTTTTGCTTTCGTTGTAAATTTGTTTTTGTTTTTTTGTAATTTTGTTTTCTGAAATGTAAATTTGTTTTGCACTTCTCGGCCACCGTACTTTTGTGACATTCCTGCCTTCATTAAATGAAAGTATAATAGCAACTGAGTAGAATTTAGCATTATGCTTATTTATTTGAACAGATTTTCTTTACAGGAACATTGCACATTGCAAGTACTATGGAGCCAGAGGGGTGTACCACAAAGCAGGATTTATGGGTTAGTGAGTTAACTAGTGATAGTTCCTTAAGCTTAATGGTATTATAAAGGCAGTTGAACCATCTAACCAGGTCAGTAATTACATTTACTGCATTTAGCAGACGCCTTTATCCAAAGCGACTTACAGTACTGTGACAGTATACAGTCTGAGCAATTGAGGGTTAAGGGACCTTGCTCAAGGGCCCAACGGCAGCAACTTGGCAGTGGTGGGGTTTGAACCAGCAACCTTCTGATTACTAATCCAGTAATTTAACCGTTAGGCTACAACTACCCTCTTACTGGCTAACCTTTTTTAGGTTATGGCTCATATTGCAGCTCCTATACTGCATAGACCACACCTATGGTGGCCAATATGGGGATTCTAACTAAGAGCCTTAACACAGATGGATTTTTGTTTATTTATTAGGATTTTAACGTCATGTTTTACACTTTGGTTACATTCATGACAGGAACGGTAGTTATTCATTACACAAGATTCATCAGTTCACACAAGGTTATATTGAACACAGTCGTGGGCAATTTTGTATCTCCAATTCACCTCACTTGCATGTCTTTGGACTGTGGGAGGAAACCGGAGCACTCGGAGTAAACCCACGCAGACACGGGGAGAACATGCAAACTCCACACAGAAAGGACCCGGACCGCCCAAACCTGGGGATCGAACCCAGGACCTTCTTGCTGTGAGGCCACAGTGCTACCCACTTAGCCACCATGCTGCCCAACACAGATGAATCCCCATCTGGCCTTCTCTCCCTCAGTTACGACACACAGCAAAGCCAGGTTTGAATTTAAAAGGGAATAAAATATCAGGTAACATTATTTAAATTAACATCTAATTACAATAAAGGTCATCACATTAAACGGACACATACAAGTTATCTGAAAGTTCTGAAATCTCAGCCACAAATGTTTGCTTTTGCACCTTTCACTGGATGATCCCATTTGTCCTTGGTACAGAAAACTCGACATCAATTTTCACAGCACACGATTCCACTGTCTTAGTTGATGAATGATTTTCTCTTTCCAAAACGGAGTTTCAGGTTGCATGTATTGATGCATCAGCAGACTGTGTTACATGACAAAGTTTTTCCAGATTACTCCTGAGCCCATGTGGTTATATTATTCACACTAGCATGATGGTTTATCATACACATTTAAAAGTGGTTTCTGGCCTTGACCTACAAAGACTTTCCTGAATCTTTTCACATGTATGGTAGAATGTAAAAAACCAACATTACTTGCAATCCTACATTAAAACATTTTATTTTTTATCTGATTGTTCCAAACTTCATAAAAAAAACGTCAGTGGTGCATTATGACCCACTGCATGCAAAGACTGAGCCTTACCAGTTTACCTGCTTATGTATGGGTCTAGAATATTTTAGAAGCTTTTTGCTCTTGTTTGGACTCTGTGCTGACTTTAAGTGTGCTGCAGGCAACAAATAAAAAAAAATGTTTGTATTTACAAAATACAATCCGGTAGCTCAGTCAGAACATTGTCATTTCCTAATATAATTTCTCAGTACTTTGGTCAGTTGAAAAAAGTTTTTAAAATTATTCTTAAATATCTGATCTATGTATAGTGAGGAATTTAGAAGTGCACACTGTGTAACATCACTGACCACATTCATTTACATCACACATCGTATTTTGAAATAGCTAGCCATTTAGCAAATGAGTCCACCATGGAGACGGAATGTCAACAAGCAAGTCTGGACTTGTTTTATACAGGTGCAGTAAATATTGACCAGTGCACCCTTAAAGTATTAAAAGTTTAAGAAAAAAGTCAGTATTTTGTGTGTCTGAATGCAGGATTAAAACACTGTTTGTATTGAAAGTTTTAGAGACTTGTAATTAGTTTTTACTTTATTATTGTTTTTATTATTTATTCCAAGTATTTTATTTTAGTTTATGAGGGTTTTCGTTTAGTTATCTCCAACAAATAAAATATAAACCCAAATATACACTGATCAGCCATAACATTAAAACCACCTTTTTTCTACACTCACTGTCCATTTTATCAGCTTCACTTACCATATACAGTGGTGTTCAAAAAAATAGCACTCCAACACCATTAACTTGATAAATCACTGTTTTTAGTAGAAGTGATATTTCTACATAGCAAAAAATTCACTTGAAAGTGTAGTAGAGTAATGAAAACAAAACAAACCCAACAATTAGGACATTCATCCCACTCATTCTTAGTAATTGAAGCATTGATTGAAAGGGGGTTGTTCAAAATAATAGCAGTGAGGAGTTCAATTGGTGAAGTAATTCATTCTGCAGAAGAACGGGTGTCAATTTTGCCCCTTATTTAATGTAGGAGGGTGGCAAATGTTGCACAGCTTGGTCATAGCACATTTCCTTCTGAAATACTGGGTAAAATGGGTTGTTCCAGACATTGTTCTGATGAACAGCGAACTTTGATTAAAAAGTTGATTGTAGAGGGAAAAAACATACAGAGAAGTGCAGCAAATTCTAGGCTGCTCAGCTAAAATTATCTCAAATGCCTTGAAGTGACAACCAAAACCTGAAAGACGCAGAAGGAAGCGTGGAACTACTGTTCGAATGGATCAAAGAATAGCCAAAATGGCAAATACTCAGCCAATGATCACCTCCAGAAAGATGAAGGAACATCTGAAGTTACCAGTGAGTACAGAAGATGATTAAGTGAAGCCAAGTTACCAGCAAGAACTCCTTGCAAAGTCCCGTTGTTAAGAAAAAGACGTCCTGAATGGGTTCAAATTTCCCAAAGAACACATTAACTGGTCCAAAGAGAAATGGCTCAACATTTTGTGGACTGGTAAAAGCAAAATTGTTCTTTTTGGGTCTAGTGGCCGTAGACAGTATGTCAGACGACCCCCGATCACTGAATTCAAGCCACAGTACACTGTGAAGATAGTAAAGCATGGTGGTACAAAATGATATGAGGATGTTTTTCATACCATGGTGTTATGCCTATTTATCACATACGAGGGATCATGGATCAGTTTAAATATATCAGAATACTTGAGAAGATCATGTTGCCCTATGTCAAAGAAGAAATGTCCTTAAAATGGGTGTTTCAACATGACCCAAAACATGTTAGTTACAGACAAACAAGATTAAGGTAATGGAGTAACCAGCCCAATCCCCTGACTTCAATCCCATAGAGAACTTGTGTTCTGACATCTGAAACACGTTTTTTGAGGCAAAACCCAAAAATGCAGAAGAACTGTGGAATGTCGTCTAATCATCCTGGACTGGAATACCTGTTCAGAGGTGCCAGAAGTTGGTCGACTCCATGCAACACAGATCTCAGAAACAATTGTTATGCCACTAAATATTAGTTATTATTAGTTACATACTAAAGTAAAGTGAAACCTCAAACATTTTTTTCAGTTTATAGATAAATTTTTTGAGTTTTTAAAGAAAAATGCTGGCACTGCTATTTTTTTGAACAGCCTAATATTAATTTTTCTTAACTTTCTGTAAAGGATTAACAAAAAGTGGCTAAATGTTGTTAATGTTTTGAATTAGAATTGAAAGTGGAGTATTTTCAGTGCATTTGCATTTATGGAAATAAAAGTTATCATAATGATTTTGTGCTTTATTCACTTTTTTAAAACCACTGCTATTTTTTTGAACACTACTGTAGAAGCACTTTGTGGTTCTACAATTACTGACTGTAGTCCATCTGTTACTGTACATACTTTTTTAGCTTGCTTTCACCCTGTTCTTCAATGGTCAGGACCCCCACAGAGCAGGTATTATTTAGGTGGTGGATGATTCTCAGCACTGCAGTGACAATGACATGGTGGTGGTGTGTTAGTGTGTGTTGTGCTGATATGAGTGGATCTGACAGTGGGTCAGTGTCACTGCAGTGCTGAGAATGACCCACCACCAAAATAATACCTACTCTGTAGTGATCCTGGGAGAGTCCTGTCCATTGAAGAACAGCATAAAAGGGGGTTAAACAAAGCATGCAGAGAAACAGATGGACTACAGACAGTAATTGTAGAACTACAAAGTGCTTCTATATGGTAAGTGGAGCTGATAAAATGGACAGTGAGTGTAGAAACAAGGAGGTGGTAAATAATGTTATGCCTGATCGGTGTACAATATAGTCAACAGTAAAGGATAACAGTTATTCAGCAAAAAGCTTTACAAAATGTAGACCCACCCGACCCCACGCCCAGCCCCTATTGACCCCCCCCCAAAAAAAGAGAAAAAACTGCACTTGGTTTAAGCTGTATTTTGCAACTGTTTTAATAAAGACAAATAAACATGACACACAAAAAGGCTTAGATTAGACATGCTTGGATCCAAATCTACATAATGTGAAATGATTTATCTGTAGTATTTATTCGATTACGATGATATATATAGGAGACAAATACAGAGCAGGTAAAAGCAGCACAGAAAAAGACTATACACTACAAAGAAATCGGACACTCCAAGCCATCATACAGAATGTTCTTTAAGTTGTTGATCAAGTTAGTCAAAACAGTTTCTGTTGAGATGTCCTCTGGGTTCAAAAGATTGTGGAAAAAGTCCTCCCACAAGGCACCAACAGGCTCACTACAGAGAAAAGAAGAACAAGGTCAAATAAATGACATAAATTACATTTCCTTAACATGTGACTACAACATACAGGGGTTGGACAAAATAACTGAAACACCTGTCATTTTAGTGTGGGAGGTTTCATGGCTAAATTGGACCAGTCTGGTGGCCAATCTTCATTAATTGCACATTGCACCAGTAAGAGCCGAGTGTGAAGGTTCAATTAGCAGGGTAAGAGCACAGTTTTGCTCAAAATATTGCAATGCACACAACATTATGGGTGACATACCAGAGTTCAAAAGAGGACAAATTGTTGGTGCACGTCTTGCTGGCGCATCTGTGACCAAGACAGCAAGTCTTTGTGATGTATCAAGAGCCACGGTATCCAGGGTAATGTCAGCATACCACCAAGAAGGACAAACCACATCCAACAGGATTAACTGTGGACGCAAGAGGAAGCTGTCTGAAAGGGATGTTCGGGTGCTAACCCGAATTGTATCCAAAAAACATAAAACCACGGCTGCCCAAATCACGGCAGAATTAAATGTGCACCTCAACTCTCCTGTTTCCACCAGAACTGTCCGTCGGGAGCTCCACAGGGTCAATATACACGGCCGGGCTGCTATAGCCAAACCTTTGGTCACTCGTGCCAATGCCAAACGTCGGTTTCAATGGTGCAAGGAGCGCAAATCTTGGGCTGTGGACAATGTGAAACATGTATTGTTCTCTGATGAGTCCACCTTTACTGTTTTCCCCACATCCGGGAGAGTTACGGTGTGGAGAAGCCCCAAAGAAGCGTACCACCCAGACTGTTGCATGCCCAGAGTGAAGCATGGGGGGGGGATCAGTGATGGTTTGGGCTGCCATATCATGGCATTCCCTTGGCCCAATACTTGTGCTAGATGGGCGCGTCACTGCCAAGGACTACCGAACCATTCTGGAGGACCATGTGCATCCAATGGCGGTGCCGTGTATCAGGATGACAATGCACCAATACACACAGCAAGACTGGTGAAAGATTGGTTTGATGAACATGAAAGTGAAGTTGAACATCTCCCATGGCCTGCACAGTCACCAGATCTAAATATTATTGAGCCACTTTGGGGTGTTTTGGAGAAGCGAGTCAGGAAACGTTTTCCTCCACCAGCATCACGTAGTGACCTGGCCACTATCCTGCAAGAAGAATGGCTTAAAATCCCTCTGAACACTGTGCAGGACTTGTATATGTCATTTCCAAGACGAATTGACGCTGTATTGGCCGCAAAAGGAGGCCCTACACCATACTAATAAATTATTGTGGTCTAAAACCAGGTCTTTCAGTTATTTTGTCCAACCCCTGTATTTGCAAGGAGAGTTGGTAATTGCACCTGTGCGACCTGAATGGGCTGCAGGTACCACATCATGATACCAGTAGTGACAGGAACACTAGCAAAATCCAAAACAAACACTTATGCTTCCTAACTGATCAGATTGAATCCCCAGAGTTTAACTGACTTGGTGTTTTACTGTGATGATTAAGTGTTTCTGTCATTTTTTTAATCAGTGTAGTAGGTAACATTTAGATGCAACCAATTTAGCAACATGGTATCTAAGAACCAGAATTGATGTCCTGTCCAGGGGGGTACTCCAGCTTTGCACACAGTGTTTTAAGGTGGAGCTGAACCCACCAAGAACCATGACTTAGCCAAGGCCAATGTTGTTGCTAAATGAATATTGATTCACAAACATTTTGTTTGTATTTGTAAATATTAATTTATTCAGTTGATACAGAGTGAAAAACAAATCATGTAGTAAAAAGTTCTTTATTAGGAGAAATGTCTGTACATAAATGAAAAGTAAATTACAATGCTTTATTTTTGCTAACCAGTTAGAATAAATGTATGTAAATTAAATTAGCATTAGTACAAATTCCTGAAGTGGGTTTTAGGAAAAACGAGAGCTTAGCTGTGCTTGCTTTAGCACTGTTTCAAACCACAACAGACAACAACTGACCCTGTTATCTTTAATATACTGTATATTAAATTCTTCTTACCTGAGGTTAAGTCCAGAGTCCTCTGCTAACCTCCAAAAAGAGCCCTCCTTATTTATCTTAACGCTTCTTCCAACCAACAACAAGTGCACTACCTCTGCAATGCCACAGAGGTCCACCTGTTGAGACGTGACAAATTTAGGAAATTGTGCTACTAAATAATGAGTAATATGATACACAAGGCAATGCATTTGTGATTTCTCTGGATAAAATAAATAAAGGTTGGAGATGAGAGGTATACCTGGTAAGGGGACGCAGAGGCTAATAATAATCCCTGGTCAATATATTTCTGAGCAGATGGAAGATCCTGTACTGTATTTATCCCAGGCTGCAGTTCCATGTCCAATGAGCTGGAGAAATCTACCCCCATGACACTGTCATCACAGCTGGGAACAGAATTAATGCTCAAATTAGCAGAAACATTCATTTCTGCATTTCATTTTAACATCTTAATGTCACAATAACTGGCTGATATTTTTAATATAATTGCAACAGAATGAGCAAAATAACAAATGTTTACACACTTCTGCCTGGTCAGCAGTAAAGCTTTATATGACAGTGGTAGTAAGAAAGCACAAGTCAATGAAAAAAATTAAATAAATAAAAGAGTTCATGCACGATGAGGCACGTTGCAAAACAAGACAATCAAGAGCTGAACTACATAGTTGCAAATGTGCCAGTGACAGAACCTGTTTATAAATTACTAATTATCTATAACATACAAGCCTAATGTCACGTGTGAGGGTAACCGCCTTTGAACTCTCCAGCTCTGAAAGTAGATTCCATAAATATATCAAATTATTGTGCATGTAGACGTACTGTACAAGTTAAACCTGTAAAGCTTACCTGGATTAAAAGAGGTGCTACAAAAATTTTGCCTTATGTCTTTATGGCATAAAAAGAGTATAAAAACAGGTTACTGCTATTGTAAAAAAAAAATGCATTATTAAATGCAAAAACTTATGGTTTCGAGTTCTTCTTATTCACTGCATACTCTTATGCCTAGTTCACACTACATGATTTTTGCCCTGATTTTCGTTCGTCAACTGGTCGGCGCTAGATTTGCCGGCTCGGAGGCAACTCAGCGTTTGCTCGGCGATCGAAACTTGGCTCTCGATCGCTATGTGTGAACTATTCAACGATCTGAAGAGATATCTAGCATGCTAAACATCTGGATATCAGTCGGGTGACTGGAGAAGTTGTAAAAATGTGGGACAGGGGCATAATATAGTTTCTATCAGAATACATCGGTACACACACGTTTTACAGTATTTCTGACCTTATCGTTCTCGACAAAACATAATGTAGTGTGTAATCCCCTATCGCCGATCAGTCACGTAGTGTAAAGTACACAACAACTTAAAAGACTCCCGATTGCAAGAGATCCAGTCGTGTAGTGTGAACTGTACAGCGATCTAAACAACTTAAAAGTCGTGTAGTGTGAACTTGGCATTATTGACCAGCCAGCAGTGAGGACTCACACAGAGCTTTGTCGTGTATAGAGTCACACCAATCTCCGCTTGAGTCTCCCCACCGTCCAACATGAATAACAGATTAATCCAGTAAAGACTCAACATGAATAAGTGCCGGGTTTCTGCTTTTTAAATAAACTAAATGCTAAACATGTTAGTACTAAAAGAACCATTGATGCAATACATGATAGATATCTAACAAACTTCAGCTCAGGTTTACAAACATGGTGCTAAGGTGTCATAATGACAAACAATCCAAAATTAACATATTGAGCACCAAATATTTTGTCAGTAATACATTGTAGCATCTAAAGCATTGTAGGGTTTAATGTCTCTTAGTGTTTTGTTTTATTTATTTTATTCTTTTCGGGCGTCACAGCGGTCTATCATGCTAACCCATCACCACATTTCAAATCTCAGCTGTGCTAATGGACAAGCGCCTACACAGACATAAATGGCTATGTCTGGCTAGCCAATAAGGTATTTTTTTTAATAATTAATAATAATAGAATAGAATAATAATAATAGAAGTATGGTAATACAAAACGTTATATAAAATTTTTTTATAAAACATATTTAGCTAATAGCTAACATGTACCTGTAGCACAGCATTAGTGTTTCAGGTTGCAAAGCCCCATGGACAAGTCGACACGAGTGCATCTGTTTTACCATCTCCATCAATCTAATGGCTATAAGTGGAACATCACGTCTATCCACGTGCTCTTCTATTAACTCCTGTAAAAGAAAGAAATACACAGAGGATTTACAAACATGACAGTATATAAAACCTTGAGAGTAAGCACTTAAGCTCTAGTCAATCAAAACATGAACCCAAATTTTTCAGAGCATCTACCCAAAACCTCTCTATTTAATGATAATACTGCCTGGGGTTTGTATTAATCTAAGTAGAATTTATAATCCTCAAAGCAAAGACTGACATTTTCAATAAAAAAAAATAATAATAAAAAAAATCTAAAATTAAAATGCAGTATGTATTAAGTAAGAACACTCGAATATTAGTACTTGTCTAAGACCTTTTTTCAGCTTCTAGAAGATATACTTTATTTGTCATACATACATATACAGGTGTACAGTACAATGAAATTCTTTCCTTGTTTGGAAGCTGGGGTCAGAGCGCAGGGTCAGCCATTGTACGGTGCCCCTGGAGCAGACAAAGTTAAGGGCCTTGCTCAAGGACCCAACAGTGGCTGCATAGCAAAGCCTGGATTTACAACCTGTAGTTTTGTGGCTAGGTTCAAAAAAATCAATTGTGGTTAATTCCTCTGTAACAAACAGCTTTATTATACTGTATTATGTTCAAAACTTAAACGGATCTACCAAAGTACAGATTTAAAAAAAAAAAAAAAAAAAAAAAAAAAAAAAAAAAAAAAACTTATCCCAGTAAAAGCTTGTTATTTTATAAAAGACACTGTTCAGCTCACATGTTTTAGTTTAATGTGTATTGTTTTCTTGTATAATTGTTTGCCACAATATCGACTATAATTCAACGGTGGCTGCAGCTGCACAGAGCTTTATGAACATGCTCATTTGTTAACACCAGCACTTTGCTTTATTTCCAGCTGTGGTAAATTCCCCATCTAAAGACGTCTTTGCCTTTTATGCCTGTTGAACTGCACAATCTGGCAGAGTTTTATATGCTATAACATGCTAAGAGCTCTACACCCTCTTTTACTGCAGATGGTGCAAAATGCTGCCTAAAACAGCTTGCTAAACAGAACTATCACTAGCGTCATTTTTTTTCTTTACTAAATATGGTGTATAGAAAGTGTTGCAATTCAAAATTAGACTCAAATATTAACATATACATAAAAAGTAAAAAAGAAGCTAAAAAACATGTAAAGTAAAATACACATGCAAATATTTTCACAGTCTAAGTGTAGACAGGGCCTGCTGTTAACTGTGCTGAATATCACTGAATGGCAGTTAGTGAATGGCAGTTAGTCTTTTGCATTAGTTAGGACGTCTCTGGAAAACATCTGTTGTTAATTATCTAGGTTTACATAAGCTAACAAACCCTCCACATGGAAATAAACTTGAAACTTAATTATTCACTAAATTCAGTACACAATTTCTAAAAATATGCTAAAATTACCATACTGAAAAAAGTAAACAATCACAAAATGTGCCATAACATTTGTGAATGAGACATTAAGTGGTTTTCAACCAATTTGCTAAATTAAAAAAATTGTTCATGGCTTTTCAAACTTTGTTTTAAGCTATGAGAACCAACTGCGTTTTTTTCATTATTGAGGCTGACTCACTGATATCTGTTATTGTATTGGCATATGGTCACTTCACTGTTGATATTAAAATGTAAATGTAATAAAACAATAATTTAAATTATATGATTTAATAACATACTACTGCAACTTTCACACAGATAAGCAAATACTAGAATTAATATAAGCTCGGATCACCAGTCAATGTGAGCCTTATTATGAACCATAAACTGAGAGACATACTTGAATGGTTTGCCCTTGAGGAACCTTCCAGAGTGTGAGCGATCCATTCTCATAAACGTAGCAAGTGCTTTGAACATGACAATGCTGCTGATCAGCAGACAGTCTTGATCTCATTTGGGAGCTAATGTAGAAATCCCATGGTACTGTTGATGTATCCACCTGCACAAGCCACAAAACACAACAGTGGGTGCGGGACTGATTATAGAGATAGACTGTTCACAGTGCAAGAGAAAGTGGTGCAAGATTTGACCCTTTGGTCATATATTGTACATCTAAGAATTGCTATAATCATCTAAGAAACTTGAACAACATATATTCCCACAAAAATCACAATGTTTCAATAACAAATGTTTATATTTTTAACTAAATACAAGTGTAAAAGAATTACAGCAAATAAAATATAAAAAAATTAATAGTTATGGCAGAGTACAACTAAATTCAGAGTAGCTGTGGTCTGATGAATCTCAGGTGAAGTTCTGTTTCACATGTAAGAATGTTTATGATTAATTTACATTGGTGTCATATACAGAGCACAGCAAGATAGTAAGTATGAGCAGCTCATACAGGATATAGATATAAACATATTAAACGTTTAGTCCAATTTTCTTCCAGTGTAAACAAAGTGAACAAAACTGAAAACTCACAGGTTTTAAATACACACCTTAACTAGAACATTACCAGCACTGGAGCAGTACAAGTATCTTTCACAATCGCCCATTTTTCTAGGAAAGAACAATGTCTCGCCATCTGGAACAATCAATATAATTAAGTCAGAAGTCTGGTTCTATTATACCAAATTAAATAAAATTAAAGCTATGTTCATGTAAAGATATACCAATATAAAGATCATCAGGTTCAGGTAGAGGTCCGATGTTCCTGCTGAAGTTAGGGAAAGAACTCAGGTCCATGTTATCTAGCAGAGCTTTTCTAACATCCAGGCTGCATGGATTCACTCTCTCGGCCCCTGGTGGAACAGACATTCATGACACATTTTACATATTTAATCACAAATAAAGGAGTCAGTAAGAGGTTACTGAGAAATAAGGTGCAACTGACTGACCATGTTGCTTTATTGAAAGACATTGCCTTAATAGATATGTGAATAGTAAACAGCATATTGCTTTCTTTTATTATTGTGTAGAAGAAACAAGTGGATTAGCTCACTGGGGGCAGGAACAGACTCAGTTTTCTCTGGTGCAGACTGGCTGGTTTCAGTACTTCCTGAGTGGGTTGTGACTCTTCCTTTTGATTCCAACTCCTGGAGGCAGATGGAGGCAATAGAAGTATAGCCCCACTCATGACTGATCTCCTGGATTGGGCTGAAAATGATAAGAACATCAACCTGGAACACTTACAGATACGTCTAACACTGGCATGTCGTCCCTATAGCTACTAATGGCTTTATACATTGCAGTGAAAATTCTTAACTACAGCACATACATCAGATCAACATTCTCATTCAACTTACGACCTTCTTGAACTTAAACAACTTATATACACTTAAACAAAATTACTATGAGTAAACAAAATGATTAAGTGATTATTGAAAATGAACAAATACATTGATGTCAGAGGCTTTATCTGAGAGAGCTGAGATTCTCCTGCAAAGACAATGAGACAAGACCTCGCTGGCACATCATGTTTAACATTGATGCTGAGCTTCATGAGATAAAACAATATTTACAACAATATATTTATTGCCACATCAGTTAAATAGGCTACCTTCATGGTTTACACTTGGTGGGCATATGGCTGTTGTCATAAATGGACCTTGCATTTTATGTGAAAGCATTTAAAATGTAACGGCTGGCATCGTTGGTGTACTTCTACATCGATCAGGCATAACATTATGACCAGCTTCCTAATAATGTGTTGGCCCCCCTTTTGCTGCCAAAACAGCCCTGACCCGTCGAGGCATGGAGTCTGACGCCTTTCTATCAGAACCAGCATTAACTTCTTCAGCAGTTTGAGCTACAGTAGCTCGTCTGTTGGATCGGACGATGACCACACGGGCCAGCCTTCGCTCCCCACGTGCATCAATGAGCCTTGGCCGCCCATGACCCTGTCGCTGGTTTACCACTGTTCCTTTCTTGGACCACTTTTGGTAGATACTGACCACTGCAGACTGGGAACACCCCACAAAAGCTGCAGTTTTGGAGATGCTCTGACCCAGTCGTCTAGCTATCACAATTTGGCCCTTGTCAAACTCGCTCAAATCCTAACGCTTGCCTATTTTTCCTGCTTCTAACACATGAGGACTTTGAAGATAAAATGTTCACTTGCTGCCTAATATATCCTACCCACTAACAGGTGCCGTGATGAAGAGATAATCAGTGTTATTCACTTCACCTGTCTGTGGTCATAATGTTATGCCTCATCTGTGTATTCTGACTGTGTCACCCTAATCATAGATCTGCTCTCAGCACATACCAGTATTATAATAATTTACAAACCTTAGCTTCTTAGCCTCTGCTATAGGTTCAGAATTTGGCTCTTTGAAAATTCCAGTGGCTGTTTTGTTGAGGGATTCATGTTGTTCCATTATGGCTCTCTCTGAAGCATTTTGTCTCACTGGTCCTCCGAATGGTGTGGAGGCCAGCATAGCTGCATGGACAAAATCACACGTGTCATCTGGGCTTCGACAAAGTGTCTTGTTCCAGTGACCATTGATGATGGCCTCCTCCGAGCGTGACAGGGAGGCATTCTAAGGGAAAAACCCCCCAGAAAAAAACCTATACATTACACTAAAATTCACGGTGTTTAAATATTTATAGAAAAACTGTTTAATAACTTAAAAAAATCTTTGAAATAAGTGAACCTTACTTTATCATTGGGACATTCCAATGAAGGTTTCCTGGCCTTTAAAATAGAGGTGGGCAGCTTTAAGGATTTATGGTTTGTTGAGGATGATCTAAAAATAAAAGGTGGGAAAGGGATATACTTAACATAGCAGGAAAAAACAGTGTAGTAAGCATAAAATAGAAGTTAATAAAATAATAATAATATTACATTTTACATATTCTGCATTAGGCAGATGCTCCTATCCAGAGCGACTTACAGAAGTGCTTCCATAGTAAACATTACCTTACTCTAGTTTAAGTAAACAACAGTCCAAGAACACAAATCTGTTGAAACCCTGTTAGAAACAAAGTGTTTTTTTTTTTTTGAATGAATAAGAGTGTTAGTAAGTACAAGTCAGCTTAAGTGCTTAGTAAAGAGGTGATGAAGGTTTTTAATCATTTTTTAAAGACAGCAAGAGACTCAGCTGTTCGGACAGACAGAGAAAGTTCGTTCCACCACTTGGGTGCCAGTACAGAGAAGAGCCTTGATGCTCGTCTTGCTCTAGTCCTGGGTGTAGGATCAAGTCGGGCGAGACTAGCGGCTCGGAGGTTGCGTGGTACAGAGCGAGGTTTGATTAGACCACGAAGGTAGCTTGGGGCTGGTCCATTTTTGGCTTTGTAGGCAAGCATCAGTGTTTTAAACTGAACGTGGGCAGCTACAGGAAGCCAGTGAAAAGAACGCAGCAATGGGGTGATGTGGCAGTGTTTAGGTTGGTTAAAAACTAGACAGCATTTTGAATGAGCTGCAAGGGTTTAATAGTGGACATGGGAGCTCCTGCCATGAGGGAGTTGCAGTAGTCCAACGGTGAGATTACAAGTGACTACTGGAGTAGCTTCCATGGAGAGAAATGGTCGAATCTTCCTGATAACCTAATAATGTATTTAAATATTTAAAAAAATTACATATTGTAAAAATAAAAAAAATAAAAAACAGTATTAACCACCACAAACATTCTGAATCATGGACTCACCTTGTATTTGGCTTCTCAGGCAAAGAATTTTCATCATGTATTGAGAAAAGTTTGGATGCCTGTGAACCCCACTGTTTAAACACAGTTCTACCTGTAATAAAAAGTAGGTGAAATGTTTATTGAAACATTTGCACTAAACTAGCAGCAAAATGAAAGTATAGAAGAATGTACCTTGTCCCAAATCTTCATCTTGGCTTACTTGGCTGGTTCTAAAGAAATAATTTTATAAATAAAAAAATAAAAGTAATAAAAAACTGCTGAAAAAAGTTAAAGAAGTAAGAACTATTAAACTCACCTCATGGAAGGGTTCTCAGACATTTCTGGCTCACTATAGTTTTTTAATGGTGCCGTATTGGTGCAAACAGGAGCAGAGCTGCCTTCAGCATTTTGTAGTGAATGTTTTGGCACTTCAAGTTGCTGTAAAATAAAAAGAGCAGATTTTTACTCAATTTTGGCAATAATGCCAAAACTATAAGAAAACATACACAGCTAGTTTATTATTTGCTCTTCATATTATATATTCAAATAACTCGGTGGTAAAATACAAAAATGCAATACACGTTTACTGGAACACTCACCTGATGTTGGGTGCCACCGTTTCTGCCTTGAACAAGTTTCTGCTTTTGTTCAATCTGAAATTTCAGCTCCTCTTTGACTTTGCTTAAGTGTTGGACTTTTTCTGATAGTTCAAAAAACAAATTCATTTAAGTTCATTTCTATACATTAACACAAGTTGTCATGTATTAAAGCACTGTAGTAAAGTTGATCATTCATCTAATGTAATTGACATTCACCTGAGCAGACTGAGAACCTATAAGCAATAAAATGTGATTATTTTGTGTGTGATTAATTTTTAATGCATACTCTAAAATGAGTGTTTTAAAAATTACCGTTCACTTGTTTATAATAGCGCTGGGCCCGCAACTCTTCAAAGGAGAACTCTGTTTCACCTGCAAACACCAGCTCCTTACAGTACATGCTTTGGACTCCTGGCTGGTCTTTTTGCTGGGAAGCATAATCTTCCTGAGTCCCACTCCAGGAAGAGGGCATGCCACCATCCATAGGATTGGCTGAACAACTGTTTGACAGCAAAACAGAAATGCAGTTACTTAACTGAAGAAACGATAGTTGCTCATCAATTCAAGTGGAAAGCCTGACCTTTGGGACAGTAATAGCCTAGTGGGTAGAGCTTTGGACTATCAATTAAAGGGTTTAGAGTTTGAATACCAACTCTGCTATGCAGCCACTGTTGGGCCCTTGAGCAAGGTCCTAAACCCTCTCCGCTCCAGGGGCGCCGTACAATGGCTGACCCTGCACTCTGACCCCAGCTTCCAAACAAGCAGAGATATGCAAAGAAAGAATTTCATTGTACTGTACATCTGTATATGTATATATGACAAATAAAGGCATTCTATTCTATTCTAGTCTATTCTAATACACACCAACCATACTAAAAGTTTCAGTTTGGTTGAAAAAAGGTTATTTTAAAATATTAAAAGCAACACAAATTCACACAAATGAGTAACAAATAAATATTAACAACAACTATATAAAAAATCCAAAGATTTAGAATCAGGTGCTCTCGATTGCTCTTTTGGGTGAATGAATGTGTTTTGATGCCCTGTGACCCAGGCCTGCATAAAGTGGTTGTTGAAAACAAATTAATTAATAAATTTCCAGCCATGAATGTGTTAGATGCATCAGAGTTATTGTGACTTAGGAACAGCTAGGTTAATAGTAAGCATTCAGTCAACAGGGATGCAGTGGTCAGAAACCAACCAAAATTAATATTTTGATTGTCCAGTCCCTTATAATAATGTTTTTGCTAGGACAAGTAAGCTGTGGTCAGATCACAGTGTTCCATCATTACACACAATCATAAAGAGAAATTGTTAAATACAGTTGTATAACTGGATAGCAAGTAAGGCATTATAACAGCAAGTCTATTGTAAGGCAACACACAACAAAGTCAAATCAAAGGGGGCATCCTGCATGTTTTGGAAAAAAAATATAAGAAAACCAGAGTACACAGTAAAACATCCTGGCAGACATGGGAAGAACATGTGCATGTCCCAGATTGAATGTGATAACAGGTAATGCATTAGTTTGAAGTTTTTAATTTCACCCAGCATTATACTAAGGTATAGCTGAGCACCTGTCTCAGACACACTGTACCAGATGTTTGCCCTCCTAATAACCGATTTCAGTTGTTTCAGCCTTACCCATTGCAATCGTGCCTAAAATCATTCATTCATTGTCTGGTTTACCACCACTTTATTCCAGTCAGGGTCACAGTGGGTGCAATTCACTAGGAGAAAGATAGGAAACATCACAGGGCACAAACACACACACACCTAGAGGCAATTTAGTATCTCCAATTAGCCTGACTGTATGTATTTGGACTGTGGGAGGACCAGAGCGGAGAAAACACCACGCAGACACTGGAAGAACATGCACACTCCACACAGAAAGGACCCAGGCTGCTCCACCTGGGAATCAAATCGAGTACCTTCTTGCTGTGAGGTGACAGTACTATCCACTAAGCCACTGTATAAAATCAACATATTTCAAATTTCAACAGTTTGTGAAAGGTGATTTAGTCCAGCGTGACTGTGCTAATGTGAACAAATCTAGGTTTATAAAAGTTATGGTCCTTTGTAGGGGTGGGTTTATAAAATCGATTTTTCGATTCGATCTTTATTTGAACGATCCGATATCGATTCATATAAACGCGAGATCGATCTTTTAAATACGCCCCTTTTTACGGTGCACACGGAAATCTGTTACCCCCTTTAATTTCGCGTGACCAGCCAGTGTTTTTTCATGCAACGAGATCTGACCTGCACATCAGTTTAGCATGGCAGAAGCTCAAGTTATGACCACTACACAACTTTTTGCACAGATTTTCGCTCGGCGACGGGTCGGTGCTGGATTCGGGAGGAACTCGGTGTTCGCTCTGCGATCAAAACTCGGCTCTCGATCAACGTGAGAAACTGCCAGGGGAAACACAGGGGAGAGGTTGTAAACAGGTTGTTCAGGAGCGTAATATAGTTTCTATCAGAATACAACAGCACACGCGAGTTTTACAGTATTTCTGACCTGATTGTTCTCTACAAAACAAAATATTTATTAACCTCCAACTCACTATAGAACAAGCCATGCTGCTCGTGTTGCCAAATCCACTCAGATTCATTTATTTCATCAGCGCACAAACTTTGATCTCTCGCTACTTGTTGATGTGCATGTTTGGACATTAAACCTTTCATCACTTCTCACGTGTGTTTTCGTGACAAAACGTAGTTTTGGAGACCAGAGAAGCTCGCCTGTGATTCCCCCTGGTGATAGATGGTGTAGTGTAAAACCCCCCATCGCCGATCAGTCGTGTAGTGTGAACATTACAGCGATCAGGTGTTAATCAATGTCGTGTAGTGTAAACTTGGCATAAGCTGTTCAACAGCCAGGTGTATGTTTACATTACATTTACAATGTTGTAGCGTGTCAGACATATAAAATAATAATAAAAAATGAATGTTACTGTTTTCTGTTTTGGATTAATTATTTATGTAAACAAAATACACAAATATTTTTAGTACTGAGTGTTCTTTGTACAATTATCACATTCGTACTCTTTACATATTTAAACAAAACCTGTTAATGTAACTCAAATATGCATAACTGTGCTGAATCGAAATCGAATCGAATCGGGACCTTGTGAATCGAATCGAATCGATCCAGGAAATTAGTGGCGATATCCAGCCCTAGTCCTTTGAGTTTGGTGTGCTGAAACTCTTGAACTTAACCCTGCTGAGCACCTTTGTGATGAACTGGAATGTCAATTGCAAGTCAGGTTTTCTAGTCTAACATTAGTACCTGGAGTGGAAAGGACAGTGAGTGTAGAAACAAGGAGGTGGTTTTAATGTTATGGCTGATCGGTGTACAATGCAACTGATGCATTTCTTATCATGTAGACCAAGTACACATCCAGTAACATTCTATTGTAGCAGTATTCTTGGAATATGACTACTGGCAAAAATGCTTTACGCATATATACATTTTCTTAGTAGTAATTGATAATGTATTAATACTTCTGGTGTAAATTAAAAATTTTTGTCACACCACAAAGTCCAAAACCTTGTAAAAGTATTTCCATAACAAGAGTGGGGGTGTTATTTTATGAGGTCAAAATACATAGTAGTATGTCTAGTGAATGGTAAAGTATGTCTAGTAAATAACAGTGAATGGTAAAGTATGTCTAGTAAATAATAGTGAATGGTAAAGTATGTCTAGTAAATAATAGTGAATGGTAAAGTATGTCTAGTAAATAATAGTGAATGGTAAAGTATGTCTAGTAAATAATAGTGAATGGTAAAGTATGTCTAGTAAATAATAGTGAATGGTAAAGTATGTCTAGTAAATAATAGTGAATGGTAAAGTATGTCTAGTAAATAATAGTGAATGGTAAAGTATGTCTAATAAATAACAGTGAATGGTAAAGTATGTCTAGTAAATAATAGTGAATGGTAAAGTATGTCTAGTAAATAATAGTGAATGGTAAAGTATGTCTAGTAAATAATAGTGAATGGTAAAGTATGTCTAGTAAATAATAGTGAATGGTAAAGTATGTCTAGTAAATAATAGTGAATGGTAAAGTATGTCTAGTAAATAATAGTGAATGGTAAAGTATGTCTAGTAAATAATAGTGAATGGTAAAGTATGTCTAGTAAATAATAGTGAATGGTAAAGTATGTCTAGTAAATAATAGTGAATAATGTGCAGATTTATTTGTTTTGTATCGTCAACGGGAAAAGGTTTGATTAATTGATACAGGACAAAACACCACTTTGGTCCATATTGATTTACCAACAAAAAGCATAATGAACAGGTCCACCTGCCTTAAAAACAACAATAAAGTAGAGATCGTTTAACCAATTAATATGTTAGTATAATATAATGTTGCTAATGGGGTGTATGGAACATTGTTTTGTACTTACGTCCTCGCTTGTAGACTACTGGGTTCCAGTTTTTCCATGTTTCTGAGATTTATAACGAGATTATTATATCAATACTGTAAATGTAGTCGCTCTATTTACTGCATACAATATACAGCACATACACACAGACTGGTTCAGGCCGACGTTAAACACGGCGGTTTGCTACAGTTCGCCTATTCTTTAAAACACAAGTTTAAAAAATCAAATCCGCCACTATTTTTAACAAGTAAGTTTTAATAAATCGATAAATAGATCCAGATTTAGTAAATGCGCTTTTTTTTTTATCAAACCCGTTCGAACTTGATTAGAACCGGTCTATTTTCAAATATTGTCACGTGACAGTGACGCAGACGCTACGCTCTTCCTCTGGTAGATAAATATGGTGGGAGGAAAACAGACGGTTCATTTGCTGCCACCAGCCTGGACTGAGTGGAAAGTGTTCGGCTGGGCTCGTACACACAGCTCACTCTGGCGGTCAAACGATATAACGTTCATTCGGTTTCACTGAAAGATTCATCCTGGCTAGGGTCGCTGTACTCCCGGAAACAACTGTGACAGCACTCCGCCGAAACATAATATTAAACCTCGAATTGCGAGAGTTGTTAGTTAGACTATTTGTTTGTTTATTAGGATTTTAACATCATGTTTTACACTTTGGGTAGTTACTCATCATCACACAAGGTTCAATCGAACACAGTCATGGACAATTTAGTGTCTCCAATTCACCTCACTTGCATGTATTTGGACTGTGGGAGGAAACCGGAGCTCCCGGAGTAACCCCACACAGACACAGGGAGAACATGCAAACTCCACACAGAAAGGACCCGGCCCGCCCCCACCTGGGGATCGAACCCAGGACCTTCTTGCTGTGAGGCGACAGTGCTACCCACTTAGCCACCGTGCCGCCCCACGGACTATTTACATGTACATAAAAGTACAAGGTGTTGAAAATATGCTAATACAGACAACAATAATTAGCAAAACTCTTTTGACCTATATTCAACTAAACAGTGCAAAGAAAATATATTTACTGTTTTTAATCAACTTTATTGTTTTTATATGTATACACATTAGGGTTGCCAACTTTCAGAACTGGAAATGAGGAACACCCTGGGCTGGTGGGTTGGCGGAAGGAAAGGGGAGGGGGGTGGCGGGTGTTTACCTGAGCGGAAGCGGAACCATATATTAGGCAAAACACCATGCATAAAGAACATCATGTAACATTTTTTCTCAATAGTGCAAACAACATTTTTACATAATCCATCTTCACACTGACATGCAGCCCCGGTTCTGGACTGCGATGCTTAGGGGGGCAGTGGGAAAACCTGGGGCGTGCCCCTGCTTGTGTTACTTTAGTTTCGCCATAAGCCGGATTTGAACCTAAGGCGGAAAAATGTGTGCATTGCATTCTGCCCACTGTACTACTCAAACAGCGAAGTATTATACACGGCGTTACTAAGACTAAAAGTAAATACTACTTAAAATAATAACCAAACGCTTTCTAATTCCCACGGCAGCAGCAGTTTCCTTCTGTTTCATACATCTCCCTGTCTCAGTCTAATCTGCAGCATTTCTCTCCCACTGATAAAAATACGAAACAAAGCACGTCCCGTATCAGTTCAATACAGAATGCGACGTTTAGTTTCCAAATAAGGAACGATTCCGTATTTTAGGGGACGGTTGGCAACCCTAATACACATACTGGGTGTGTTCGAAAACCTAGGAAGCTGCCTTGCTGTCTTACTGCCTACATAGGCAGCTGCCTCAGTAGAGAGGATTCTAATAAGTCATCGACTTATAAGGCTTATAAGTGATAAAACATTGGGTTTCGCTTACTAAGCTAACACAGTTAGCATCATGCCGTTCAAACCAATGGGATGAGGTGGCACAACGTGCTAGCATGTCAAATAACATCCTCCGTGTACCGAAAACAGTTAAACTGTCCCTGACAAGCCCGAACTTGCAAATAAATACTTGTACAAACCTAGACCTTAAAAATCAATAATTATTTATTTACATTTGAAAATAACTCCTTTCATTTCTCCGCATCATCCGCCATGTTTTTATATTTTTCTGTGAGAAAAGTTGTGCCGCAATGAATGCTGGGATTGCCTCCACCGCTAAGGACGCTTCCGATGCTCACTTGTTCTTAAGTCAAAATAACATTGAAATTTTAAGATACCTAACTAGACAGCTTATTAAGGCATCGTAGGATGACGTAAAATGCTGTCTATGTAGAGCTCCATAAGTTTTCGAACACACCCACTGTATTCAAAAGTTGATGGTTGTATCACATTCCATTCCCAAAGTTAGGACGGGTCACGTTTACCACTGTGCTACATCACTCATTCTAGCTTGTAAATAGCCAAACTTATTGTTAATTTGCCTTTAATACCTAGTCATGATCGCATGACTTCAAGATTCAAGAGTTTTATTGTCATGTGCACAGAAGAACCAGCAGTTACACTGTACAATGAAATTCTTACTTTGTTTGTCCTCCAAACGTCAATAAGTATTATACATAGAACAAAATTAAACTAACAGAATAAAATCTTAGTATAAAAACTTTTAAAATATATATACATTTAAACTATAAAAAACTTTTTATATACAAAGGAATAAAAAAAGAAATAGGCTAAGGCAGTAAAAAAAGGCACATAGCAGCAGTCATATACTGTAAGGTGCAGAGAAATTATGCAGTGTTTGGCAATATAGCAGCAGTTATTTTAATATGCAATAGTGCATTGTAGAGGAGGTTCAATGTTCATAAGCTAAGTTGTGTATGTGACTTTCCATGTTTGTTCACAAGCCTGACTGCCTGTGGGTAAAAACTGTTGGTCAGTCTTGTTGTTCTGGCCTTTATGCTTCTGAAACATTTTCCTGATGGCAGAAGAGTGAAGAGGTAGTTTTGGGGGTGTGTGCTGTCCTTAATTATGTTGTTAATTATGACTTATTTACCTGTGAAAGTTTCAAAACAGGTTTATATATATATATATATATAATTTTACAAAAACGTCCCATTTTTAAGGCATGGAATAAGAAATAAACATAAACTTTTAACGTCATGTTTTACACAATGGTTACATTCATGATAGAAACGGTAGAGTATAAGATTTAAAAGAGTATAAATTTAATGTCAAACACAGTCATGGACAATTTTGTATCTCCAATTCACCTCACTTGCATGTGTTTGGACTGTGGGAGGAAACCGGAGCTCCTGGAGGAAACCCACACAGACACGGGAGAACATGCAGACTCCACACAGAAAGGACCCGGACTACCCCACCTGGGGAAAGAACCCAGGACCTTCTTGCTGGAAGGCAACAGTGCTACCCACCAAGCCACAGTGCCACCCTTTTATTTAAATACATGTAAAAGATGGTTTAAAAAAAAACACTACTTTCTGTTTTATGCGCATTTACAATTTTTTTAGAATTAGGTTTGTTTTGTTGTTATTTACTTTTAATTACTTTGGCAATTTAGTAATAACTGTCTTTTTTACAACACAAATAAGATGATTGTTTTTTCTGTGTATAATGTTTTGTTAAAACTGACACTTTAAGCAGTTGATGCACATTGTGAACTGTCAACCGTATCAACAACACTTGATCACTAGTGGTTATTTTATCCATAATTTTTACTTTATTATTTATAAATTTTATATTGTTTGTAGTTAGGTACACTGTGTGTGTGTGTGTGAGTGTGTGTGTGCGTGCGTGCGTGTGTGTGTGGTCCTTCGGTGTGTGTGACCTGTTTTCTTATTTTTATGGAAAATAGCAAGTACCAACTGATTAAATCTATACTTTTAAATATTAGTATAACGTCATAATTCTGGTAAAGTATTAGTCAAAATGTGAGGACACAAATTAGATTTTTTTTAATGTAGTAACAACAGTGCACTGAAAATACACACTATGTTTTATTGCAGTAACACATTTTCAGTGTACAAACATTGTAACACAGTGGGATAGCAAATGTATCTAACATAACACAGAAAGATTTAAATACATACTAATATTGGGGGTCTATTTTTTTTGGCAGTGAGGATGTAAGTAGTTTTTTTACATGTTGTATATATTGAGAATGGCTGCCTTACTAGTAGAAAGGAAAAGGAGGGTAAAATTCCAATCTTCCATTTTGAACTTTAATTAGGGCCTCAGGATCTATTAAAATCATTCCAAAAACAGTTTTTAAGGTTATTTATTACATTTAAAGTAATCTTAATGCACCACTCAACAGTGATGTTGGCATTCTGAATGGTTGTCACAAGTACTTTCAGAATGTCACTGTATTTTCTGTAGGCTGCAACATCATCAGAATGGATGGTGTCAACAAATTCCTTAGTACTCTGAACAACCTACTGAAGAGTGTGACCAAGCTTCTCAATAATTCGTAATAATTATGTCAAGACTTTCAAACTGTTTTACCATATTCACAACATGTGTGAGGGTGTTTTCAATAGAATCAATAATTAGATCTCTAGTTAATACTTCACCCAGGGCAGGAACTTTCTGGTGGACTTAACAAGAGGATTAACGTTAACTTCTAGGTTGTAATTTATGGCTTCAATAATTTGTCCAAACGCAATGACTACAATTATTTTGATTTCCTGACAGATCTCAGGTAGAGTAGCTTCCTCCATACTTGGCAGTTTAATCTTGGTTTCCCTCAGTAACCTAACAACAGCATTAAGTTCATTCTGAATGAACTTCTGGTGCTGAACAACAACATCTCTGAAAAGAACTGATAGCTGGCTAAGCTCGAGAGCATGGTCAGATGTGGTAGTGTAGACTTCAGTCAGTGCACTGATAACTGTTGTCTTCAGTCCTTTGTAAAACTGAGAGCTGATGACAGTCTTTATTTTTTTATTTGGGCTTTTTAAATACTTTTTCACACTTACTGGCCTATTAATTAGGCACATGTACCCCGTTACCCTGCACATGTTGTAGATGTAGAGTTAGAGATTAAAACATTTTTTTCTTTCTATTATCTTTCTTTTTTCAGTGTGTGCTAATTCTCTTTTAGCATTTTATTAGTTGATGTTAACACTGAAGAGTTGAAATTTGCCTAGTTGAAAACACTAGTATCATTACAGTGCTGAGAATATTCTAACACCCACAAAATATCTGAACAGTGGGGGTCCTGTCTGGGTCCCTTTTTATTAATGGATTGAGTTTTTAATTATTTTTAATGTAAATGTAGTTTTTGTTCATATTAGTACAAATGTAGTCAACTATGTCAATCAATATATTGTGTTTAATGGCTGATGTAAAATGTAATTACACTTTATTTTTTGTAAAAAGCAATAAAAAATCCACAAATGAACCAAATTTTACAATACATATTTTATTGTGTTTGGTTTATGTCACATATACAATTTCCTATTAATGAGGTGAACAAGATAGCACTGACTGCATCAAGAACAGAGTGAGATGATGTTTAGTTATTTAGCAGTCCTGTTAATTTTCTGTCAGTCAAAAATGTTACTCTTAGATGTTGGTAGTGTTTCACATGCTAAGTTTTTAGGCTGTCTTAATGGTGGAAGGGTAAAGGAAGGTCAATTTCCAGCCTTCCATTTTCAACTTTAAGCAGGGCATTATCTGTTGGAATAATATTTGAGACACTGTTTGCAAATTCATTCATGACATTAGCGATCAGTTCCATGCACTTATCAATTAAGTTTTTTAAGCCATCAGTCGTCAGCAAATGATTCGCTTCTGCAATCAGGTCCCCAACTACATACATGGCGTTGAAGTACAACATTTCAATGTACTTAACAAGATAACCAGCATTAAGAAGGGTAAAGTCAATGAGATCCTTTGCCTTCTCACCAAGCATTGGGAGGCTGTGACTCAAATTCTCAAGAATGACATCAAGGCTTTTATGCTGTTTTACCTTCATCACAATTTCAGCAAGGATTTCCTCCAAAAAACGAATCATTTTATCTGCAGTTAAGACCTCACCCCAGGGCAGGTTTACTTCGATGGACTCAAAATGAGTAGCGCAAGCCTTCAAGCTTTCAGTAAATGCATGAAAAATTTGCTCAAACATGATGGCAGCATTATTTCTAATTGCCTGGCAGATCTCAGGCAGAGTAGCCTCCTCCACAACAAGCAGGTTTATCTGAGTTTCCCTCAGTAACCTGACAATGGCAGTAAGTAGATTCTGAATAATCTTCTGGTGCTGATCAATGAGAGTTTTGAGTTCTGGAAGCTCAGAGGCATATTTGACTGTGGCAGTGTAGGTTTTAGTATAAGCACTGTTAACTGTTGTCTTGAGGTTGCTGACAGCACCAAAAACATTATGATTTTCTGCTAATTCGGAAACTGTAGACATAACGATTGCCAGTCTCTCGTTTAGGGCCAGAATGATCTCTTTGGGTACTTCTAAGTTGTAATCAGCCTGGAGATGTAATTTGTCTTCCCATGCAGCAACATTTACAATCAGCATGTCAATATCCTTTTCAGGTTCAGACTGAAATGTAAGAAAAGACACAAATTAGTATACAGAAATATAAATACATTAGAACATTCACTACTAAACGATTAAAAGGTTACTAACCACATAACGGCCATAAAGGCGTGAAGTCAGTTGAGATAGTGTCTTGCCCTGAAGCTTATAACCAAGGTAGCCAGCCGATGGTGTAAAAACTGATGCATTCAGTCCCTGCATCTCAGCAACATAACGAATTTTTAAATCTGTAAATTTCGGGCTGGTAATGTCCACATTCAGTTCATGGCTTGGAGCACTAAAATAAATTTAAAGATAGTACATTACTTCTAAGCAACCATTGGTAAAAGACAACTGGCTTCGTTGCTACCTTGCTCATAAATGTACAGTACAGATTTTATGTGCAGACAGATAAATACATAAATAAATAAAAAAAATACATACAGTAAACACATTTTACCTTGATTTAACAACACTATTCATGTCCATGGTAAGGTCATTGTGTTTAAGGTATGCCTTAGCTCTTGCAGTCAAGCCTTCATTTTCCATTTCAGTACTGATGTAACCTAGTTAGAAAAATAAAGTATAGGCATTTAAAAGTCTTCTCTTATATTCTCATATATAAGAGAAAATGATAAGCCTTCAGACAGAAATACATTTATTTCAATAGTCTAATATAATAAATCACCAGTAAATACTCACTGTCTAGATCATATGCCAGGAGTCCAACTGGAGATGTGGCTGAGGACTTGAAAACAGCTTTGAAGACTGGGGCATTTCCATTCACCTCAAACACAATATTTGTGGTATACACTGGAGATGCCAATTTTGCAGTGTAGGAAATCTTTGAGAGAGTCAAGTCCACAACTGTTTTCTCATAATACGATAAATCACCAAGGGTGCTTGGTTGAGACAGGTCAAATTCTATATCAGCAACTAGGGAGCTTACTGGAGCAGCATTAATAGTGGCTTTGGCAGTATGCTTACCCTTGGTGTTAAAGTTAGCAATGTTCACTTCGTTGCTGTAGACACTATTTAGAACAGTATACACATGACCAAGTGTTGCCTCAGAATTCAGGTCTTCATTAAGATCAAATTGTACTTTAAGATTGCCATTATTAATATTTACATTGCCTTTTGTCTTCATGGTGGAACGGAATCTTTCATCATTAATGGTCATGGTTGCTTCATTATCCAGTGCTCCATTTACAATGCCTGTGTCTAAAAATGTTCCATCAATCATTCCCTTTGCGGTGGACTCAACAGAAATTTGGGAAAGACTTCCATCTAACTTGAAAGTGTACTTGGCGTCTCCATTACCAACAGCCTTGATAATAGGAATGTTACATTTGTGTTTTACTGTCAGGGTCGATGCAGCATTTAGGTTGGTTTTGGTGTCTGCAAGCAAGTTGTGGTTGGCTTCAATGCTAAGGACAGGCAGGTTCATCTTTGCAGCTGTAATCAAAGCTACAGCAGCCTCCAGCTTATCTCTGTTTAAAGACACAGTGCTGTTATGAGTTCCTTCAATGTAAGCATTCTTCAGAGACAATGTTGTGGCCAGTTTCAGTCCCCTCTTCAAGGTCAAACTGCTAGTTCCTTCAAGGTTGGCATTCAGTTTTTCAAAAACTGATGTAGAAGCTGCAGTGATGCGGACAACTAAGTCATTATCTCCATAAATTCCAGCATTGGTATTAAGATTAAACAGGGAAGATTTAAAAGACATCTCGGAGATTAGGTTACCCAGAGCAGGAGCTTGAACGAAGCCAAAATAAATAACTGGTGCTACCTTGCTTTTTTGGTAGACGACCTTGGCATTCACATCAAGAGTCGGTTTGGCCATTAGGTCTTTAAGGCCACTATATTCATATAGATTGACATCATTTATGGCTTGGATATTAACATCAAACTCTGGTATAACAATTTCTGGAATGCTGATAGGGACATTGAGAAATTCAAGGTCAGTTTCACCATTTACTGCAGCATAAATGCCAGTCTCTGCATTGTTGTTGTCAATCGTGAAGTTATAGTGATATTTGTGCTGATTAAAACGCACGAGGGCTGCAGAGTTAATATGCTGCTTCTTGGAGTTAAGAACAGCAGCATAGTCATTTTGAAGATCAATCTTGGTAGAGAAGATTTCATGGAAATTAACTTTAGTGTTGGCTTTGTTCTGAAAATCAACAGAAATCTCAATAGGACGTGCCTTGATGTTAAGGGCATTGGACAGCATGCCACTTACAACTCCAACAAGTTCTGTGTCATGAGTTGCTCCCACATCTAGCTTCATTTTTTTAAGGTCAGCCCATCCAGATGCAACCATTACACTGTTTTTAATGAATGGTGATTTTGTTTCAATTTTGCCATTGAAGCCAATGTGCTTAAATGCAGCAGCCTCAGCATTTAGGGTCTTCTTGACATTACAGAGGGAATCAATGTCTGTGTCACCTGTAAAAGTAAGTTTTACACTTGCTGGGTCCATAGTGAAGGAAAGGTCACTCTTGTGTATGAACTCATCATTCAAACCAAAAACTGTACATTTGTCATTGCCTGCATTTTTAACTGTCAGGCTGAAGGTGGTGCCTTTCTGCAGAAGAACTGTTGACTGGGTCAGACTAGCATCACTGGTCAATGATAGGAGTGGGACATTCACTTGATGCTTGTAGGTTGTATCAAAAGATGCTGTCATTCCACCTTCCACTGCTAAGAAGGCTTTGTTAACAAGTTCTGCATTGTATGGTGTGGTAGTTGCCTTCACAGTTGTCTGGGCTATGGCCTGGGCAGAGAGGCCATATAATGTTACTGATGCTTGGTGTTCAACAGTAAGCCCAGAATGTATAAACTTTAGGGTCTCTGCAATAACCACACGGCTCATTTTTGGAATTCCAATTCGGGTGGTCACATCTAGTTTATAGTTTAGGATATTAAAGTTTGGACATTCACCGACAGAGGAAAAAAATGCAATAAGATGATTCTTTTGTTGATTATCAGTAGAATTACGAATTTCAGCAGAGGTTCTCAAAGTGTAAATGGGGCTATTAAATCTGATCTCACTGTAGAGCTTTCCAAATGTAGGCACCGCTATTTCACTAGGGATTTGGGGCAGCTTGATCTCAGGAATCTGAAGAGGGATTTCAAGCATAAACTTGTCATTTAATTTGGGGATAGCAGGAAAGGCAATATGTGGAACCGTAATCTCTGGCAGTGAAATTGCAGAGATATCTGGCAAAAAGTTCAATGTGAGATCTTCAATGTAAGCATTATTTACCAACATCTCAACATCAAAGTTGATGATGAAGTCAATTAGCTCCATAAGTGTGTCTTTAATATCAGCACAGGTGATTGTCATTGCAGGCACAGTGTAGGATTCCAAAATCGTGAATTGTGGCAGGTTAAACTCAGTTGGTATCTCAGCCTTTTCAAGTTGGTGCAGACTGAATTTCATGGAAGGAAGAACCAGGTCAGTGAATGGGACAGGAAAAGAGGGCAACTTAATTTCAGCTGTTTGCATGTAACTGACAGCTGCCTTAATTTTTTGTTTTAGGTCAGTGACAATTGCTTCATTATCGATGGCCACCTCAGCAATGTCATTAAGTATCCTAGTGACAAAAGCAAAAACATCCACACAGACGTCATTTACATGCTGCAGAACCTGACGGATTTCCTCTCCAAGGTTTAAATGATTTAGTTCCAGCTTGAGCTTTTCAGCAAATGTCTTAATGTCATTAAGGGCCACACTGTCAAAAAGGTCTTTCATTGACTTTAGCATTTCTGAGACTTTTGTTGCTCTCAGTTTTTGTAAGAAAGAAGAGCTCAGTGAGAAAGCATAATTAAGGAATTCTCTAGTTGCTTCAGCTTTCTGGGGAAGTTCCAGTGAAACAACAATGGCATTCAGTTTGGTTGTGTATTCACTGATTTCTTGATTAGCCTGGTCCACCAATGTGTTGTAATTCAAAGACCTTATTAATCTGACGAGACCCTCAAGAGATTCGTTTACATCCTCAATAATCTGCTTTATCTTAGTGTTCTTCAGGTAGGCGATGGAGTCATCCAACAGATGTTTGAAGGGAATGTCAATCGATTTCAAATGATTAACAAAGGCTTGGACAGTTTGATTAATTTTAAACTGCTTGATGAGATCCGCAATCTTGTTCAAAAGTTCTTCAGTCTTCTTGTCAAGCTCATATTTCTCAGCAACAGCTTTTACATGTTTGTAGAGAGCTTTACACTTTCCAGTGATGTTCAGTTCAGTAATTAGCAGCTTCATTGTATGAGCAATGCTGCTGATTTGCTCTGTGATTTGTCTGGAGTTCACATCCTCAATTATGAGAATCAACTCCTTCATATTATCAGCAAACCTTGCTGCATCAAAATCTTTGACTATTAACTTTATTTCTCTTACAAATCTTTGTAGCTTCAATTTAATAACATTTAGTTCATCCGTGCCATCAGAAAACTGATTGTCAATTATGTCTTCAATAGCTTCAATCAAAGCAAGGACCATACCATGGATGTCATATTCCTTATTTAACTCAGTTATCTTTTGAATTATTTTTTCAGACATGTCACCATTTAAAATCATATCCTGTACCTCACCGGCATGAGTACCAATCTCAGCTATAATGTTCTTAGTGATAATCTCCAGTTTCGTTACAGCAGCCTCTAGATCCTTTGTATTGACTGGGCAGTTCTGAGCCAGTGTAATGAAGTTCTTTTTAAGTTGTACAGCCTGTTCTTCAATATTTAATTTATTTATAAAATCACTGAAATGTTGTAGAAGAGTCTGAATTTTGACAGCAAACTCCTCTCTTTTTATGTAATCCTGCAATCCTTCAGCCAGGTTCACTGATGCCATTTTGATCTCTTCTAGAATGGCAGGCAGGCTCTCGAGCAATTGCAGGTTGATAACATGGCTCTCTGTGGTCTTATCGTACTTCAAAAAAGCAGACACAGACAACAAGTCTTGATCGCTGCTAAAAGCAAGATTTTTGACCACTCCAGACACTTCCAGTCCAATTCTCTCTTGGTTGTTATAAGCACTGAATTCTTGGTTGATTATATTATCGTTTATCTTAGTCTTCATTCTGACTGTTCCTGATTGTACAGAAGGTGACAGGAGGGTGTCAACCTTGTTGTCAAAGTTGGTCTCAAGTATGACATTGTTGTTTAACTCGTGTGTGACTGAAAGCCTACATTCATGAGAATGTGCAAAGGAAAATGGCTCTGCTTTAACAAGGACCTTGGTGAAAACCTGGGCACTATGCTTTCCAAACAGATGCAGTTCTCCATCACCATTGGTAAGTGCATGCAAGTTAAAGTGGAATGGAGCAGCTGTGGCCTGAAGAGTGTTGGTAAAGTGAACAAGTTGGGAATTAAACTGAGCATCATTCTTATATCTGATGTTAACTCCAATAATTTCCATTTCAGTGTCATGGCTCAGCTGAGCTCCCATGAGCTTTCCATTTGCACTGCATTTAGCCATCCCAGTCAGATCTGCAAACTTCATCTCACAAGTTTGTTTCAGCTCTGTGTCAGGGGCAAGCCTTAAATGATTTGTTACGTCAACATTAGCAGAGTAAGGTTCTGCCTGCACAGAGATGTCATACATATACCACACATCTTTTGCAAAGCTGACTTGGGACTTGGAAGATAATGCTACAGAAGCCATAGAAGCTGACAAGGTGTTGGTGTTGTCAATAGCCATGCCACCGAAGTTACCTACTGTTTCAACTGATAGAGATCCCTTAGAGGAATGAAGAATACCATTGAAGGTATTGTTTAGAGTCATGAAGCTGTTAATTGAGGTGGTTCCAGTGGTAGCCATGCCATTTTTGTTTAGGGTCATACTGGCTTTTTGTGTAGCTGTGTGTTTAGCTAGCCTGATAGAAGAATCACTGCTAAGAACCAGGCCATTTGCATCGACAGTTGCAGTGACCAGTGAGTTGATATGGTCTTCAGAACGACTGCTTGTGGTCTCAATTTTGATTCTCATATCTCCAGCTGCAATGTTTGCTTCAGCACTGTTCTGGATCTTCATTCCCAGAGCCGATGCTTTAGTGATTGATTTTACAGCAAACTTGGATTTCATGAGTGCGACTTCAGCGTTGTGTGTCAGTCTGTCATTAAATGCAGCAGTTTTTGATACAACTGACAGCTCTCCATTAGAAAAGGTTGCTTCCATTTTGTTTTGTCCCTGGAAAGGAGTTGAATCTACTTTTAATAAAGAATCATACTTTGCCTCGGGTATGAATGGGAGGACAGCAATCGACTGTGTGAGGGTGACATCACCCTTAACGGGACCAGTCACAAAGGATCCATGTACGTTGTTATCCCCAGAGATCTCTCCTTTGTTGAATCCTACTTGGCCTGTATGTTCCAGAGAAAGCTTCAATCCAAGTGGACTTTTAGCGTCTAGTTTGCTGATTGATTTTAAATTGGTGTTCTCATTCATGGTAACTTCTTCAGTAAGGCTAATGCTGGCATCAAGGAGTTTGTGACTGACAGCAGTGTTCATCTCCGCTCTCATTGAATCACTCAGTATTCCAGTAAGAACGGCTGCTCCTGTACAGACATAATTTATTAATTATGCACTGTCGTTTTCTTTCGATCAAGTTAAGTGTAAGATTTTTAGCACCAGCACATACTTGTACTTAGTACTTACCTTCAACTTTAATGGAGAGAACATCCACAGGGCTTGTTCCAGTTACTTTAACCCTCGCAGAATAGCTCTGATGGTCAGTAGACTCTCTGCCAGCAGACACAGTAGCATCCAAATCGTAGAGGTTGCTGCTAAGCTTACCAGCAGCTTCTGTCCTCCAAGCAATTGGCAGACTTACAGTCAGGGTCTTAGGAACACATACCTCAGGAAGAGGAATTCTAATAGAGGCTAAGTCCAAACCAAGCTGAGGCACAGCCAGACTGGGTGTGGCGAGTGCAGGAGGGATGTTCAAATCTTTTGTTGATTTTCCACCAAGGGGCATGGGAAGGGTTATTGTGTAGTAATCATTGTAGAAGTACTTAGCATCAGCCTCACTGTTAAAAACAATCATAGCTAGTGTCACAAAAGATCCTACTTTTTATGAATTCCTGGTTACTTATTTAAAGGATTTACTTACATATTTAAAAACAGATTTTCAGGAATGTCGATCTCAGGGAAGGCAGGGACCTGGAGTTTCTCCATGAATGGAATCTTGGAAGCTTCAAGATAGTTGTGTGTGGCCTACAAAGAACAGGCAAATTAATGTTGTTGTTCAGTTGTTCCTCTTTACAATGTATGTATAGGTCTAGTATATTTACTTAAAGACTATTTTTCACATGGTATTTCAAGCTACTGTATTATTGAAGTAAAAATTGTAGTCTTGCTAAAACTAAGTAAAAATAACAAATGAGATTTGTAAGTTTTAAACACATTAAGAAAATCAGACACCAATTTTACTTAGGATACACTATATGGCCAAAATATGTGGTTATCCTTTCTAATTGTTTCATCATATAAAATAAATTGGGTTTCTAACAGTGTGACAACATTTACTGTTCAACCACCACTGTGCCCCTGTAAACAAAACACTGCCCACATGATAATGCCTCCTCAGCTTTTTAAAAAAAAAAAAAATAATAATAATAAATAAAAAAAACATTGCAAAGGGAGGAAGCAACTCCTTATTAATACCCATGTTTTACCTCATGGATAGATACCCACATACCTTTGGCCATATAGTATATGTTGCTATACTGAAAGATAATATATGCATAAAACTGACAGCATTTTAAAAATAGGTATTACCAATTTTCATCTCACCTCAACTGATGACGTTAACATGTCACGGACTTTCATTTCAGCCTCGCCAAAAGGCTGATCCAGAACGTCGATGATCTCATTTTTAATGGTGTCCAGTTTGGAAATGATTTCCTCAGTTTTAGCACTGACATTAGACTTAATCTCAGCTTCAATTTTCTCATCATCTAAACAGAATAATGCAACAAACTGTTTTAGAACAACAGTGATTGTTTTTGAAGTCAGCAGTGAAACTGCTTATTCTGTAACCTAATAAAATGAATGTAAGCTTTTTCTGACATTTTTACTATAATAGAATTATTTTAGGGATTTTTTATTTATTAATATGAGATTGTAATAAAGAATAAATCATTATTATGCAGCTGACATTGGCAAAAGACTTAATGTCTTTATTTTTGTATTTAAGATAAATTTTAGGTTTAATTATTTAATGACATGTAGAAAAGTACCATATTTTAAAATGATTTTCTGGATAGATGAGGCATTGAGGAATTTAAGGTCACTTTCAAGCTCCACTGTCAAATCCTGAGCACGCTTTAGACTGGCAGTCGCTTTAGCAACACCATCAAGAGCTGGGACAAGCAACTGAACCTGCAGCTGAGCGTCGTTCATCGTCTCAATCCTGGAAGGGAATATTCAAAGTGAGGAGAAAATTCCACAGTGTAAAACTGTTTTAATCATAAATGAGGTTATGTGTATGTACATACTTTGCCAGGCCAACCAGAGATGCCTGGGTGACTTTCTTGTTAATAAAGTCCATCTGGATGGAATGTGTGGCTTTGCCTTTAATGCTTGAGTCAGCGGCACCAATTCTAATTCCTGCCTCAATGTCACAGTCTGGGATCTGAAGATCTACAGAAGTGGTATAATGCTCTCTGTTGAACCTCAGGTCGACTTGGGCTTCAGTGGATGTTCCTGGAGAAATAGATGAAGATGTTAGTCTTTTTAAAAGTAGGATGATTTACAAAAGTTTCATTTTTTAACAATTATTTAGTATCTTACCCTCAGGTTTTATAACAAAGGTAACTTTGTCAGTACTCTCCACGAGTTCATACTTAATGGTGGCTGTATACGCAGAGACATCATAAGAGGGGTGCAGCTCAAGAGCAAATCTAGACACAAAATGAGCTTGTTTAATATGTTGAAAATATTAAGTATGTATGTTTGTTATACTGCATGATTGTGTGTGCAGCAGATAAGCACAATATCTTTTAAATTTTTTCTATTTTTCCCAATTTTCTTCCCTAATCTAGTTGTGTCCAATTACTGATTGCGTCCTCTATTCTGATTTGACCCTTCACCGCTGACTGAGGACGCCTTTCAACTGACATAGTCAGTACAGACTGCATTTTTCGCTGACTGCTGACCGCTGACTGAGGACGCCTTTCAACTGACATACAGTCAGTACAGACTGCATTTTTCATTTGCACGAGTCGAGTTCATACACCGACGGGCACTGTGTATGGAGGGCCACACCCACATCAGCATTATTCCTCCGCCCTGTGTGGGCGCCATCAGTCAGCCAGCAGGGGCCGCAGTTGCACCAGTTATGAGGACCTATGATCTGACTTTTTTTACCCCTAACCCTATGAACAACAGCCAATCGTTGTTCATGGAGCCGCCCAGCCCAGTCAGAAGGCAGAGCTGAGATTCGATACGATGTATTCGAAACCCCAACTCTGGTGTGCTAGCGTACTTTACCGCTGCGCCACCTGAGCGGCCCAGATAAGCACAATATCAAAAAATAATAGGAAAGGTGGATATTGATTTCATGAGATAATAAAAATGCCTAATGCATAATCAATAGTTTTACCCAGATAACTACACTGGCTGTCAAATGTTCTCCAACATACTGTTGGCAGCAGTCATCATGCATAAAAGCTTGTTCATTTTTGCTTATGTGTTTAGGTTTTGTGCTTCAGTTGCATCAAAACTCTCGGAGTCTCATCAGAAACTCGGTCTTATCAGAGTATCAGCACAGTTTTACCATCAATACATGTTGTTAATTGCAGCTGTTTGTAATTCTGACTTAACCACCTTACAGGAAAGTTCATTTGAATGTGCTTTTTATGTCGGCTTATCCACCACTTGAATATTTACATGTGTATGTATGGTAACAATAGTTAAACAGTTTGCATACTTGCTGTCTCCAGTGAGGGGAAAATATGGGGAGTCTATATCTGCGTTGGCCTCTGGGAACTGAATGACAGTGCAGAGTTTCGCGCCAGGGAGGAAGACATGACAGCCCCTCATATCCTTCTGAGCCATCGTAGCAGGAATGCTTTTAGTCTTGCTACCGGCCACAGACACCAGGGAATTCCTGTAAAAATTCAAAAAACAATATATATGTACACAGTTGTGCAGTTATGTATAGAGATAATATACAGAAAATTAAAATAAGATTAAATAAAATGTCATACGTAATACTCAGGAGTTCCATTGGGTTTGCACTAGGAAGGGTCAGCGTGATCTGATTTTTAGCCATTGTAAATTTAGCTCTTAGACCACTCTCATGGTAGAGGTTTGTGTGCATCTCCAAGCCAGAATCAACATAGTCCGGAAGGTGAGTACCAATTTCAGTCACAATCTCAATACCAGCAGATGGCATGAATGCAATCTCACTCTGCAAATTATAATAAAGACCAATGTAACTTTATCTTTTAAATACAGTTGCATTATTCAGCATCAATTTCAAATAATTTAAAGGTAGTGACGAATTAATCTACCATATCAGGAGAAATTTTGAGTCCTCCTTTGATCCCTGGTGTGAAAGTACCAGACAGACCAAACTTCAGTGGGACACCAGGACCAGTAGGCAGGGAGAACTGATCATCCAAGTAGATGTAATGAAGGAAAATCCCATTGTCTGCATTCGAGAACAGACTCTTGATGTACTGCATACATTTAAAAAGAAAATTAAGAAAAAGCTTAAGAATTTAAATAGGTTTTTTGGTAAACATTTAGATCGTTTACTACAGTTAGCCAAACAGTACTCACATCAGTGGGGAACATCCTCACTAGGTTTCCAGCCATCTTTGCTACAACATAGGCCATGTCCTCAATATCTTTTGTTTTAAGATAGCCAAGCTCAGCACCCATCACTCTCAGGTAGAGCATGGCTTCAGGTGTATCCTGGGCCTTAAGATTTTTGATCAGCTTGTCAAAATTTTTAGTGATTTCTTTGATGATGCTTTTGGAGACCTACGTGTAAAAAAGCAAATACATTTATTATAAAATAATTTAATAGTGATTAGCTTTTATTCAGATTTTAAGTTTGTTTATTTAGTATGGGACTCAACATCTGACTGGTTTGAAAGAAGAAAAAAAGTACCTGTCTCTTTTTTCTCTCATTTGCCAGTGCTGGAATCATGTTGTTCAGAACCTCATTAACTTTGGCGGGCATATTGTCAGTAGCAAAGAAGATTGTCTTTAGCACAGTATCAGGAAAGAAACCATCTGAACCAAACAAGGCCTCAACAGTCGGCTCAAGCCCCTTGCTTTCCATGCCAACCTGAGGGTAACAGGTATTAAAACATTAACAGTAGAAACAAGAAAAGAAAATGAACTTGTATTATAGGGTGAAAGAAATAAATACAGTGTTTTTATATACCTCAACCATTTCTTCATAATATCCAAAAGCATTCAGGGCCATTTCAAGTACGACTTCCTTCGGCAGTTTATTTTCTTCCTCAAAGATCATGTTTCCCTCTAGATAGCTGATCTTGTAGTTACGAGAAAACTTGGTGGGATTCATGACGTTTCCAACCTCATTGCCTTGAAGGGCATCAAGAATCTTATTCCTCAGCCTAAGAGAAAAAAGAAAAAGAAGATGATAGTATTTTAGATGTGAAGACATTCAAAAGTTTGACTTATTTGACGTATCATATTGGTTTATGCATAGGAACTAACTACAATTTACAGGAGTTTAACTGGTTTCAGCTAACTTTAATATAAAATAAGGGATTGTCCAAAACGGGTTTAGCTTACTCTTGGGTCTCTTGATCAGTAGAACTCAGAATGTTGGTGAGATGAGATATGACAAAGCTCTTGACCTGCAGATTTTCAAAACTAGGTAGAGCAGTAGCTAACTGATCAAGTTCATTAGGCTGTGGATCCTTCATCAGGATAAGGTAAGCAGCAATGCGTTTCTGTACAGGGGCATCTTTATCCAGCAGAACTTTCATCAGCACTGATCTGCCCTGTAAAAGCCATACAGTACTGTAAGACTTGTCTAAATAAATTAGTATTTGCATATGATTACTAATTAGTTTGAATAAAAATGGCTTTAAATGACTGATGATTTACCTCTTCGGGAAGTGGTATCAATCTGAAGGACTGAATGGCAGCCTGCTGAACTTCTGGAGTGGAGGCAGGCTGGTTAATGCACTGGATCACAGCTGACTTCAGGGCAGGGCTGGTAGCATATACGGCAGCAGCCATGTTTCCAATTACCTTTTAAACAGTAATAATTACATCTTATGGTTATCTGTCACCACAATTATCCCCTATTTATTTTTAACATAAGGAGACTGAATAATAACAGAAGATTTACCCTCAAAGTCAAATAGGTGTGCTCCTGGTCACCTGTGCAATCTCCAATCTGTTCAAGTGCATAATCAGCAACTGCCCTGATTTCAGGGGTGACTTTTTCCTGAGACTGATAGTGCCTGTTAAAAATAATGAAACAGCAACTTTGTTACCAAAATTGATTATGTATTAAAACAATATTTAACATTATTTTAATACATTCACTAATAGTAGAAATGCACAATATGTTCTCCCACCTCCGGACAGCATTGCTGAGAGCATAGTAAACAAGCTTGCTGGGCTTAAGTTTGGCCATCTCCAGCATATCCTTGACAAGGACACGAGTAGGGTTGGGCACCATTCCCATAGCATAAAGCACAGCATCAATTTCAGCACTTTTCCTGGTCCTGATCATTTTCATGAGGGCACTGCTGCACTCTTGGCTACCACACTGAAACAGAGCCTGGTAAGTTATGGAAGGAGAGATCTTCATTGCTTCTTCTAACGCAGTAGACAGAGTGTCAGCATTTGTTTTGCGCATCATGGCCACAAGTTTGTAAGCCAGGTGCGCTCTCTTGTGTCCATCAGAGGTTTGGGAAAGTCCAGCCAGTTCTCTAAGAACAGCAAGAATGGCATTTTCATCCTGAGTAGAACTTATATCGACACTGCTATCAATGTGCAAAGACTTCATGTTGGCCTCGTCTGTCGGAGATAGAAAAGTGTTTAGTCAGTAAATCTATTTGTTTTAAGATAATTAATATTATACTCTTACATAAACACTACTTACTGTAATCAAACACTCTTTCATTGTACTTAGTCACTCCCAAGAGAGACAGCATCTGTTTGCCAACACTGGTAGCTCCATACTTTTCTCTGTTGATAATCAGGGGGGGGTATAACAGTTAAGTTAAAAATTCATTAAAAAAAAACCCACACCTTTCACTGACATTTATTTAGAACTGCTTACTTGTAAGAGAAAGGTTTTACGAGGTGGTTCTCAGTACAGACAGCAGAGGTCATATGGTTCATCTGATTGTCAAATTTGTAGTTACAAGTCTGTTTGCTGTTCAACAGTAGATCAGCTGGAAAGTCCTGTGTGACGCAAAAATTAATGTTTGACTGAGCATCTGAACATTTGAAAGCATCTGAAATTTTTGTCTAAGTTGGGAAATATCACGAATAAATTGCAAAAAAATGTCCCGAAGTGTACAGCCACTATAGCCTAAAGAACTTACCCTGTCTGTAAAGAGGGCAAGAGGGCTGGTGTGGCCTTTGATTGCCCTGAACTGGTCACATTTAGACAAGTCTCTGTTGAGGGTTACATCTTCCTTGCTGTTTACAATGTAATCAGTTTTGCACAGACCGTAGATGGTAGGCTGGTTTAAAACAAACAAAAAACAGGTACATTTTACATATTGTAAAAGTGAACTATATGAAACTATATGTTATAATATCTGTGGCGTTTCAGAATGATGCAATTAGGATTTTTGTTTCTGAACTGACCATTTCCTTTTTCATCTCCTCCTGAACTCCAGGCACAACGAGAGCAGAGATGATACCTCTCTTGATGTTCAGGATGTTGATTAACTCCCCATCTTGAGGGAACAGCTTGATGTCATTATCACCCTCAACAATGACCTTTAATGGGTTCCTGGTTAAAAAGCAGACATTTGTTTGGTTGAGCAGTATCCTCTCAAAAATAAAACACCAAATAAACAACTACATGTGTGCTGTCTCTAAAGCTGTGAGTGAATGACTTTAAATGTTAGGGCGTGGCTTTGTGGCTCAGTGGGTAGCACTGTTGCCTCACAGCAAAATGATCCTGGGTTTCATTCCCAGGTGTAGTGTTTGGGTCTTTTTCTGTGTGGAGTTTGCATGTTCTCCCTGTGTCTGAATGAGTTTCCTCCGGGAGCTCTGGTTTCCTCCCACAGTCCAAGGATGTGCAAGTGAGGTGAATTGGAGATACAAAATTGTCTGTGACTGTGTCTGTCATTGAACTCGAACTAATGAATCATGTGTAACCTGTAACTACCTGTCCTGTTATGAATGTAACCAAATTGTAAAAGATGACATTATAATCCTAATAAACAAACATTAAATGCTCATGACCAACTTTCTTGACAATATGTCTGAACCAAAATTTGTTAAATAACACATAAAAAACACCCAAAATTATTTCTGATATAGGACTCTGCTTAACCTTTCAGTATAAAATCACTATAAATAATTTGTCATTTAGTATCTAAACACAAACTAACATACTTCTCCATTTCAGCCTTGAATGTGTCGGCACCAGCAGGTGGGCCAAAGACTGGGTTTTCATCTGCATCAACATCCATGACCTCGCTCATTGTGCACTCCTGGGTGTGCACAATATATTGACATGTACCGGGAACCTCAATCTCCACCTATAAAGTTTAAACAATGTCAGAAACCTTTCGGGATTTGAAAGAAATTGAACACATTTCAGAGATATTTATATTGTGTTGCATTTTGTACCTTGCAGCTGAATTTTGGGCCGTTGATGGCTCCATTTAAGACATTTAGCGACTCTGCTTCATAAAGGTACTCATACTTGTGAAGGCTTTTGTACCTTTTAGCCACTAGGAGGAGATAACATTACCATGTAGATTAGGAAACATTAAATCACAACTGGGTAATGTGATTTACATACAGCACAAACAAAACCAACAATTTTATGTTATTTTTCTTGTGTTTAAATGCAAATCAAAACTATAGTAATAACTGACTTTAAAACTTAATATCATTTAGCTTTTTTTAAGCATTAACCGTTAATCATTTGTTTTAACAGAAAAACAAAAACAAAAACAAAAGAAATACTTACAAAGGCACAGTTCATTTTCCTTTTCAGGTTCTACAAAAAATAACATTAAATAAATAAAGTTATTTTAGTTAAAAACCGATAACAAGTTAAATAACTAGTTAAAAACCAATATACATAATGCATACATAATAGAAAGAAAAATACATTCTGTTTTTGTTTCCTTTTTTTAAAATGCATTTTCTCCCCATTTTCCTCCCAATTTAGCGCACTCAATTTCGTCTTCTGCTGCTGAGGGATACCAGATTGCATCCGAGGAGAGCACGTCACTGCCCTCCTGTTCTCACCCCTGCATTCTGCCCAGGCGTCTCTTCCGCCAATCAGGGTCCTTACACAGTGTATGAAGACCCACCCACCCACACATAGACCCACCCTGCAGATATGGTGGCCAGTTAGTATCTGCTGCAGGCACTGCCAATTATGCCCGCTAGATGGCGCCCAGCCGACCGGTGGCAACACCGAGTTTCGAACCAAGGAGTATTTTTGTGTTGTTTTTTTTTACACATTTTAACATATACATATACATCATGATTTCTTGTTTGTTTTCATTATTAACAACCAAAAACATGTATCTATAAACCTCTACATTCTGTTACAAGGCGGGAAAACTCCCTGAACAGACTGCCAATTAAAAGTCAATCCACCTAAACCTGTTGTATCCGCGTCAAACTAAGACATCTAGCCAACCTTCACTAGCTACTGCACCACCATACTGTTATTCCATGTATTAGCTACAAATAAACACTGCTTGCTTGTTCTCTTGTATCCGTCTTCCTACAACACACTCCATGATTTATTGGTCTTTTTATTCTTAAGAACAAAATAAATTCTATAAGTTTAAATGTATTTATTAGTGATTAATTATTAGCTTCATTAACCTCTCTTTGATTAGTTTAGGGTCTAGAGCAGTGGCGATTTCTCTAAGACTGCAAGGGAAGCTCAGCTTCCCCTAAAATGTCCAAAATTAAATGGTCAAATATGTACAGTTGTGTTAACATTTCATTGACTACAAATGCGTTAGAACACGTATATCTCGAAGACGAGTTCGTTCAGAATCAGCTAATTATCACAAATCGACTCGATTTTCTTAACTTAACTCATACATTCCCGTAGCGTCAATGCATTTGCCCGCAGAAGCTGAGCGTCTCTTCACTTCTATGGGACTGCGTTGAGGTTTTTTTTTTTAATGCTCCGAAACTCGCCGGTCATTGGATAAATGCCTCGATTTTGTCCCGCCCCCGGACGCTGAGCGCCTCTGGGGGTGAATGGGGCTGTGGGCGGGTCTGGACGCTGAGCTTCTGCAAGATGATTGGAGGATCAGTGGAAAGGCTGAATCCCGTTTTGATTGACAGCTCGTTTGAGCGCTACACCGTCACTTCTCAAACTCAAACTCAAAAGAAGCTTTATTGGCATGACAAATAGGGACATTCGTATTGCCAAAGCAATACACTTCATTAGTCACTTAATCACTAGGAGCTTCAGTCCCATCGCGGATTTTGCGAGTGAAGTCGAAAGACAAACTGCTGTAACCCATTTCAGGCCATTTTCTTGTAAAAGGAACAGAGGGCAGAATTTATGTGTAAATAAATTGACAAATTTTATGATGTAAGCCGACAATGAGCTTCCCCTCTTTGAAAGACCAGCAGCCGCCACTGGTCTAGAGCCAATTCAGAAACATTTACATTTTCAGCATTTAGCAGACGCTCTTATCCAGAGTGACTTACAGAAGTGCTTCCATAGTAAACATTTCATTACTCTAGTTTAAGTAAACAACAGTCCAAGAACACAAATCTGCTAAAACCCTGTTAGAACCAAAGTTTTTTTTTTTTTCCAAGAAATGAATAAGTGTTAGTAAGTAAGTTAGTAAGAAACACCCAGTGCAATGTGGAATTACACCCTGGACAGGGCATCAGTCCACTGCAATGCATCACAGACTTACATACACACACTAACACCTCAAGGCAACTAACAGTAGCCTAGTCCACCTAAAGTTACTGGAGGCCAGAAACAAAACCAATTCCAGAAGTAAGCCACACTGGCTGCTGTGCCACAATAATTTGTCTTTACATGTATTAGCAACACACATATCTACATATCAACATTTTTCAATCCGCAAAACAAAAACAAAAAATCTCAGTTACTTACCAGCCAAGACGATACTGCATAAAAGCAGCAAAAGGAAGAGCTTAGTATCCCCCATGATGGGTTCAATAAAGCTCCTGCCTTTATTAATAGTTGAGTACGTTAGATGGACTAACTTGTGTCTGCAACTGCTAGTCTTTTATACTCCAGCAACTTGCTGGGGTAGGAGGTGAGATAAGAGAAGCAGACGGTGCAACCCTGCTCCAAAGTTCAGACCATCTACCTCTGTGGCAGGACAATTTGTTTCATAAAATGAACTACTTTCACAAACTGCCTTTTTTGTCTAGTGAATACATTGCAACATAATTCTGAATAAATATCTGAATAAATAAAATACAGTTTTACAGCAACTACTTAAATTTTTTGATGGCTTGCTTACTAATATCTGGCTAAAATTAATATCTAAATAAAATGTACATTTGCAATATAAGTTCTTTTCACCTTTTAAAACTTTTCTTTTTCATTGAGTTGTCAGAGACTAACAATTCTATTTAACAAAAAATAGTTGTCACTGACATATGTGTCTGCCTGTGTACCCAAATAGTCCAGCTTACCAAAACTATGCCGGTAGATGGATTGTTATTTAGTAGTAAGCTTTAAGTAAGCTTTTCAATGACTAGACATTAATTGTCAACCTAATGCTGTTGATTTTAATTCTGTATCCACTGTTACCCTCACCAATATAGAGTGATAATTAAAAATTCAGTTCATGTATTCATTCAGATCATTTTACTTGGATAAGTTAATGTAATTTGTGACTGGCCAAAGTTTATTCTCCTGTTCATGTCAGGTAAATGCCACTTAACTGTAGATTATGACTGGTAAAATAAATTATTAACATAATGTCAGATGTTTCTCCCCTTATCTCTTAATAAACTGATTAGTTTTATAAAATGAAAAACAAGATTAGCTTCCAACTACTTGGTCATGTGTGGAGTCCATGCAGTTGGATATGAATAGCCAAACAAGCTCTGGTTTGCTTTAAAAACTGATTTTTTTAAACAAAAACCAACATGTGGCAAATATAATGTAACGTAATATAATATAATATAATATAATATAACGTAATATAATATAATATAATATAATATAATTAATATAATATAATATAATATAATATAATATAATATAATATAATATAATATAATATAATATAATATAATATAATATAATATAATATAATATAATATAATATAATATAATATAATATAATATAATATAATATAATATAATATAATATAATATAATATAATATATGTCCACGGTGTTACTGTGTGCCTTGAATTATTCCAGCAGCTCAGCTTTGTTTGATGGCTTGTGACCATCTATCTTCCTCTTGATGACATTACAGATCACTGGGGGTTTAAGTCTGATAGGGTCTTGATCAGTTGGTCCTCCATCCACAACTTAATTGGCCTGGCTCAGTAGCATAAAACATTGTCATGAGAAAATAATCAGAGTTGGGATAACTTTGTATGTGTTATTAATGAAGAACCCGGTGATCGTCACTGATCCAAATGTTACAGTAGGAAAGAGACACTATGGTTTGTATACATAATACTGCTGACAGTAAAGCTAGCACTCATCAGAGCTACCACTATTGTTGTTGGCCAAGGTACATTCAATGATCAATGCCTGGTCACAGGAGGGTCATTGATCTTTTTATTTAAAGACCTTTGGTTTATCAGTAAATCTGGATAAAAGGTCTTGTGGTCTATGCAAATAAAGTAAATAAAATTTTTTTATTTTAAATTTAATTAATTTATAAACTCTGAAATCAGGGTCAGATCCCTAATGATAAAGCAGAAAGTGCCAGTGCAAGAAAAAACTGCCTAAGAACATAATTGAGACAAAAAAACTTTGTTACTACTGACAACCAGCAAAACAGGACCCTTTAAATGTTTCTTATTATCTAATTATTTTTAATAGGTTAAATTAGCTGCTATAATAATAGCAGATATCCATGTCCTGCAGTTACTAGAAATTCCTTTATCATTATGTGTAAAGTGAGCTGCAAAGTAAATAAATACATTAATTAAAACATATATTCCTCAAAGTATTTATATGTGCTGATTTGGTGCTCTTGAAGGACTTAGAGAACACTTGGTGGACATGGCACTAGCACGGTGGCCCTACACTTCTACAAATCACAACACAATTGCACAGCATCTTAGATTTAACATCTGTAAACCTCTGTATATCTGTAAATTTTCCTGTCTCTTTTGTTTTCAGTGGTACTTGTAACAATCCCCTTAAGTGATCTGAGCATGCGCATTATTGTGTGAGAGAGCGTTCAGACATCGATAGATATTAAGCATGCATGGTGATTAGTTCGGGTTGTAGCCTGACTGTTCTATTCTACTGCTGCTCTCCTGAATTGTGATGAGTGGAAGTGTGGGTGCTCCTATGCCTAATAAATACTCTCATTACCCTGCACTGGTCGCCACCTGTGTGTGTTTTCTTCGGAGGACAGGGCAAGTAGCTAAGCACCATTAGTCAAGCTAACCAGACAGTACATACTGTTCAAGCATCCAAACAAAGTTTCTTTTATTACTATTTAAAACTCACAATCTGTGATATTTAAATTAATGTCGATAACTTTTCTTGCTTTAGAGAGTGGGTGATTATACATACAGTTTCATACAAACAGTAAAGCTCCAGGATTGCAGAAAAGATTAACAAAGGATCCAAACTCGAAAATCGGTTACACAAAAAACCAAATCCCCTCATTCTAATCAGACCCATAATGAATCGGGCATTATTCTAAAACACTAGGTGCAAAGCAGGAATTTGTCCCTTTCAGGGTATCCAACTATTGTGGGGAGCCACACAATTATCCCGTTATGCCCTTACACCTATGGGCAATTCAAAGTAGCTCTGCATATTTTGGGATGTACCTGGACCGCCCCGCCTGGGGATCATACCCAGGACCTTCTTTCTGTGAGGCGACAGTGCTACCGTGCCACCCCTTGACCAATTAGCATCTTCTAATTCCTCTAAAAACGCCTCATTACCCAGGAATATATATTTGAAAAACTTTTAAAAAGTGAGTTGAGCATCAAAACATTTATTCAGGACCACTAATCAACTTTTAGGCTTGCTGATCCTGTGTCCATTTCAGTCAGTCTCCACTATCACAGGATGACCAAGGAGAATTAAAAAACTTTAGTGTAAGCCAAATCTCTAGGAAAGCAGACTCTACAGAAGCACAGGCTGACAAGAATTCCAATCTCCACCAAAATCAGTCCACCAAAGTCATAAGACTTTGTTCATGATTACTGAACAATTACTGGACATGATTACTAGGACAGTTGTAGCCTAGTGGTTAAGGTACTGGACTAGTAATTAAAAGGATGCTGGTTCAAGTCCCACCACTGCCAGGTTGTCACTGTTGGGCCCTTGAGCAAGGCCCTTAACCCTCAATTGCCTAGACTGTATACTGTCCCAGTACTGTAAGTCGCTTTGGATAACAGCATCTGTTAAATGCTGAAAATGTACATGTAAGTGGACTTTGGACCTGGATCTCAGCAACAGTTGGCTAGCATAACTGATGGGTTATGGGCGTAATCTGGTAAAACACAAAGGGGAAGGACACCAAACCATTGAGGAGCATTGGCCATCCCCCTAATAACCACCCACACCAGACATAGAGAAACATGTCTGTGTGTAGATGCTTAACTGGTCGATACTGCTGCTGGCCCTGGATCTCAGCTATAGTGTGCTAGTGTAATCTGCCACTGTGCCACCCAAGCACCTAAAAATAATTATAACAATAATAATTTTGAATATTTTATATAACAAGAATAATTTACCATGTATTCGATCGTGGCTCCTTTATGTAAGGATACTATATAGATATTGTGACCTGATTAAAGGATAAGAAAGTCCCCATGACCTGCCCCTCAGTTTCAGAGTGATAGTGTTGGTTATCACCCCAGAAGTAATTACTGAACCAAATGCAATGTGAACATCATGTGCCCTTAGGGTACATATGTTCAGGGCAAAGGATTTGGTGCTATACCACTGATCTGAAGTCTTATCATGGCAGTGTGTAAAAGTCCACTCTAATATCAAGTCTCTGATAAAGACACTGAGATGCTTAATACCCTCTTACATAAGTCTTCAACTGAAATGCTAATCACTTTGAAACACACCACAGAAAGTACAGAAAGCCCTGAAGCTTCTATTAATAACTGGACATCTCATACAAACAGTGAGATATTATTGATGAGGTCCAGGATCTGATCCAGGGTCTCTTTTCTGTAAGCTTGGCATAAATATTCTTATAAAATGCTCTAACTGTTTCAACTGACTAATTGTAGCACGTAGCAAAGACTCCCAAAATCCACTAAATTGCAAAACTCCTTATAAAAGTGAGGGAATACACCAAGCAGAGAAACCATTATATTCAAATGTACTGTATTATAACTAAGACCTTATGTTTTTGGACATCAATGAGCATGTAAGTCATAAGTTTACATACACTTTGGTAGAAGTCATTAGAACTTGTTATTCCCTCCACAGATTCCATGTCAACACACTATAGTTTTAGCAAGTTGTTTGGATTATTTTTGTACATGACACAAGCAATGTTCCAACAAATGTTTTAAAAACATCATTAGTGTGATTGCAGTAGGCTATTGTTATCCGTTAGTCATATTATTCTTTTTCTTTTTATTATTCCACCCGTTTTCTGTCCGGCTTTCTTTGTCCGCAATTTTCGAAATATCGACGCCGTTCCAACTCCAAATCGTCCGGCCCATTTAGGAATGGCCTGCTTGTATACAGTGGGGACAGTTGTGGCCTAGTGGTTAAGGTACTGGACTAGTAATCAGAAGGTTGCTGGTTTAAGCCCCACTGCCAGGTTGCCACTGTTCGGCCCTTGAGCAAGGCCCTTAACTTACTTTGGTGAGAAAAATAAAACAACAAATCAATCCAAAAACAACTTGGTGAACATGCAACTTTATCTATATCAACAGTAAAACCAACAATGTTACAGACAATGTTGTTATGTATGTTTGAAAAATGGAAAGGCTCGCAAGCCAAAGAACACAAACCCAACCATGAAGCCTGTTATGTGGGTGCTTTCCTGCAGGAGGGACTGGTGCACTTCACAAAATAGATGGCATTATGAGGAAGAAAATAATACGAAGATATTAAGGCACCATCTTAAGACATCAGTCTTGGGTCAGAATGGACAATGACCCAAGCAAATTTTCAAAGATATGGCAAAATTACTTAAGAACAACAAAGTGAGGGTAATAGAGTGGCCATCACAAAGCCCTGACCTTAAGCCATATGGGCAAACCTAAAAAAAAAACCTGTGTGCAAAAAAGGAAGCCTACAAACTTCACTTATTTACACCGATTCTGACAGGCCTTAAATTGAGCTTATTGTCAGAAGATTGTCAAAGGCTACCTGAAATGTTTAACCAAGTTAAACCATTTAAAGGCAATAATACCAAATACCAACCACTTGCATATAAACTTCTGATCTACTGGGAATGTGATTCACAGTCTATGACTTGTGCAATCTCAAATTTTATTTACCCTTTAGGCTTAGATCCCTGAGGCATCCTCCAAATCCCACTCTCCAATCCTAGTCTATTATTTAATTAATAGTAATAAATTGCTATTCTTGTAAGTACTGTGTTATTAATTATTGAATAAAGCTACATTAGCATATGAGTACAGTATAAAGATGAACAACATATTGTTGCACCACTACACTATTACCTAATTATTATCTAATCAAATAGTCCATTTAACACTTAGCTTTATGAATCACGTAACAGATACCCACAAATATTGGGTTCAAATATGACAGTTGTTTTTATTAAGCATTTTATTACGCCTACAAGACTATGATGTTTTTCACAATGTATTAAGATAACACCAAGCACACTGAGTTGATGACCAATCTGGTTAATTCACTGTTATATTCCTTCACCATTAGATTCACTTTGACATAAGTCTCCCATTGCTTATCTAATCGAACCTTATCCTGATGCCTGACACACATTACTGAGACAACTAGTTTCACAGGGCAAAGTCATGTGTTGACTTGAAAACAGAAAATCAATTGCTTAGTTCTTCTTATGTATTGACTGTGGGGTTTATTTACAGCTATAATGATGAACAGAGTTTTTTTATCATCCATTTTGTTTCATTTTTACATAATTTTTTCTTATATTTTGTTAAAATGATTAAATGCTAAGAAGTATTTTTTAATGAACAGAAAATGATAAACCCTTGTTTGGACATATGTCAAGTCATTGCATTCATAAACCTGTTGAGCAATACACTGTGATAAGCTTTTACTTAACAGTACACACTTACACCGATCAGCCGTAACATTAAAACCACCTCCTTGTTTCTACACTCACTGTCCCCAGCAAACCCTTTTGAGGTTAAAGACTGCAAGTCGAGACTGCAGTGCCAACAATGCTGCTCCTACTAGATGTGATGGAATCCTGGCGTGTTTGCACCAAAAATGTCCAGAACTTACAATGGACTTTATCACAGACTGGACTGAACAATGACGAACTCCAATTATTTTTTTGCTAGTTATAACTTTCAGTTCAATTTAATTTTGTGTTCTTATGATTTGTGTAAATTCTATTTATTTAAAGTATCCTCCAGGCCACCCAGGAAGGATGGGTCCCTGCTGAGTCTGGTTCCTCTCATGGATTTTTCCTATAATTTTAAGGGAGTTTTTCCTTGCCACTGTAGCCCTTGGCTTGCTCAATAGGGGTTTTTGGTATGTTGGTCCTGGATTCTGTAAAGTTGCTTTGAGACAATGTTCATTGCAAAAAGCGCTATATAAATAAATTTTACTTGACTTGTCCATTTTATCAGCTCCACTTACCATATAGAAGCACTTTGTAGTTCTACAATTACTGACTGTAGTCCATCTGTTTTTCTGCATACTTTGTTAGCCCCCTTTCATGCTGTTCTTTAACCGTCAGGACTTTCCCAGGACCACCACAGAGCAGGTATTATTTGGGTTGTGGATCTTTCTCAGCACTGCAGTGACACTGACATGGTGGTGGTGTGTTAGTGTGTGTTATGCTGGTATGAGTGGATCAGACACAGCAGCGCTGCTGGAGTTTTTAAACACCTCACTGTCACTGCTGGACTGAGAATAGTCCACCAACCAAAAATATCCAGCACACAGCGCCCTATGAGCAGTGTCCCGTGACCACTGATGAAGGTCTGGAAGATGACCAACTCAAACAGCAGCAATAGATGAGCGATCGTCTCTGACTTTACATCTGCAAGGTGGACCAACTAGGTAGGAGTGTCTAATAGAGTGGACAGTGAGTGGACACGGTATTTAAAAACTCCAGCAGCGCTGCTGTGTCTGATCCACTCATTCCAGCATAACACACACTAACACACCACCACCATGTCAGTGTCACTGCAGTGCTGAGAATGATCCACCACCTAAATAATACCTGCTCTGTGGTGGTCCTGACCATTGAAGAACAGGGTGAAAGCAGCCTAAAAAAGTATGTAGAGAAACAGATGGACTACAGTCAGTAATTGTAGAACTACAAAGTGCTTCTATATGGTAAGTGGAGCTGATAAAATGGACAGTGAGTGTAGAAACAAGGGGGGGGGGTTAATGTTATGGCTGATCAGTGTATAATGTAATGAAAAAAGTGTTGGTCCTTTACTTGTTTTTCTACTTTTTTATGTTTGACACTCATTTCATCGTCATACTAAACTTCACACTAAAACTAAATACCTTTTTATTTTTATATGATTGTTTCTTTTATTGCTGAAACAAAGTTAACAATCAATATAAATTCACCATTAATTAACCATATTTAAATGTATACGTGATGAGAAGGAAAGATATCCAAATCTGAAAAGAGTTACTAAGCTTTCTGTAATTCTCCATGACTCATTCAAGCCATTATAAAACTAAACATATAGAGTGCATTGACTAATCATTCAAGAGGTCACAAATGAACCAAGAAGAACATTCTCAGATTAGGTCAGCTTTTATGATTCCACCATTTGACAGTAACTGAGCAGAATGGCATCCATGAAAAAGTTACTGATAAAGAAGAGGAACATAAATTCTGGTCTCCACAAGATAACACTAACAGAATACAAAAATCAAACCAAACTGTAAGCCACAGCCTAAAGTATTACACAAGTATAGTAAAAACAGGCAATCCCACCAGAACAGAGTCACAGAACTACCAACAAACACCATGAAACACAGAATAACTAAAAAGGAAATAAAGAAGAGCAGGGCTGCCACTATGCCAGCTACTCAATCCACCACTGTGTATCAACCTCAGTGGTCTTACCAGAGAACCCAAAGAGGGAAATCAGATCAAAAGGACACAACAAAAGAAGCCAAGCAGGTCATTTAATTCATTCTTCAGCCCGGTGTATCAACTTAGCAAACAGTACCAGACAAACAGATATACAGACAAACAGACAGGAAACCTGAGGGCCCAGCAAAGAGCCGAGTTATGAGGTAATTTTCAGGGAGTTTTTCCTTGCCACAGTCGCCCTCGGCTTGCTCATCAGGGTATTTTGTATCTGTTGGTCCTGGATTTTGTAAAATTGCTTTGAGACAATGTCTGTTATAAAAAGCGCTATATAAATAAAGTTGACTTGACTTGAGGTCACCTATAAAGCAAATTGCTTAAATTATGAGGTGTGGAGAATGCATTTAGTGTGCAGTTTAAACAAAGCCTTACTTTTAGCTTAAAGAGAGCTTTATCTTTACAGTGCTATACTGTACATCTATGCAACTGTATTACCTTGGAAAATGAATCATTAGTACGAAAAATAATAACAAAAATTAACAAAAAAAAAGTGTACTTTCATTTAATTTAGCTACAGGAAGGCAAATGGTCTTCCAAACCATTGTGTCTGTTTTATTTATGTTGGTACTTGATCACGTTGGCAAGTATAAACAAGACAACCACCACCAAACTGCCCTGTTTTAAGGAAATGAACTTTACCTTCATTTTATTTTTTTATTTCCCTATGACAGGACAGTAGGGTGGCTGTTATTTCTTTCTTAATCCCAAATACTCTCAAATATATTTCTGAATATACACATACACACAAATATACACATACACACACCAAATACCAAGCAGATACACAGAAAGACTAATGAATACTTTTAGTAGCAAAGAGTAATAATATACAATTAACAAACTATAAACACTCTGGCCTTTCAGTTTAGTTAGACAGGGTTACAACATGAGCATATTTATATTATAAATGGACTTTGACCTACACTACTGAGTTGGACAACCTTTGTACCAACATTGATGAGCTCATTGCTTTCTGTTCACCTACATAAGTGCCAAATTATAACAAAAAGACAGCGGCCAAAGAAAAAAATAGATTGTCTTTTAAAAGTTTTTTTCATGGTTGTAATTTACTTTCTGTCTGTCTGTTTGTCTGTCTATGTTTTTTTCATCCAATCCAATCATGCCATTTGCCAATCATGTCTGTGTAGATGCCTGGCTGGCCGATAGCACTGCTGACATTTGAACATGGGTCTTAGGGGTGGTGGGCTAGCATAATATACTGCTGAGCCACCCAAACACCCTATTACTAAAATTACTAAAGCTAATAACCTTCTAATAGACACAGTTTGTACAGACAAACTCTGGGTACTTAGTATAGTTTTGTTTTTAAATGTAAGATCATCAATGTATAGCATATGACTAGAAAACAGTGCAAACTAATTAATACTAAAACTGAAGAGTCACAATGTGACATACGTATAGTGGATGGGTGTAAAGTAGATAAGAAAAAGGGATTGGACTGTAAAGTACAAGTAAAGTTAGCATAGACACACTATATGGACCAAAAGTATGAGGCCACCTCACCATGAGCTTGTTGTACATTTCAGCTGTCCCAACACGGCTTTAACAGCCTTATTCTTCTTAGAATGCTTTTCACACAACTCGCCAATCTATGTTTTTGTAGACCTTATTTTGGGGCACTTTCAAGACAAAACAGGAAAGTGGCATATGCAAAAGATAAGGTGGCTCAATGTTGGAAGCATATAATAAATTTTATATAATTGATATAATACACCTGTTAACAGTGGGGGCAGTTAAAACACCTGTAATCAGTAATAAGTCCACATATCATCTAGTCTACATGTTTTTTTAAGCGTATGTAAACTTTTGAATTGTGTGTGTGTGTGTGCGTGTATGGTCTGGCATGGTTACAGACTGTTTTGCTTTATAAAGATAGCATAGACAGCAGTGGTCAGAGTTCCACTCTAATCACTAAACTGTAAATGATAATTATCATAGAGAGGCTGAGTGTTAGTCAGCTAGCTAACCTTATTGCCATGTTTATGGTACAAACTGTTCCCTGTGATCAATCTGGTATTGTCTGGGTATTTTAAAGGTCATTGTTTCAATGAACTGGTCTGTATAAGTTGTGCTCTTATATACACAAACAAATAAAATTAATACATGGAAATCTGCTTTACCATAATTAATCTTCATCCAAAATAATAGACATGCTGCCCAAACTAATAATGTACAAATAACTATACTTTTCTTGACCTGTTATGCTAGCCTACCACCACTGAGATCCAAGTTTGAATCTCAGTGGTGCTATATGTCTGAGAGCGCCCTGTCCAGGTTATTCCCACCCTGTGCTAGGTGTTTCCCGGGGGAACTGTTAATTATAATGATAAAAAGCTCTATTCAAATCATGATACAGAATTGGACTATGTAAAATTTTTAACTTGATTTTGCCATTCCAAAACATTTTTTAGTCCTTTGCAGCCAGAACCTTCAACACTGTATGCTGTGCTCTCATTAAAAGCTTTGCAGGATGTCCAACTCCTAGGAAGAGCAGCAACAAAACACTCACTCACTCACTTTCTTAACCGCTTATTCAATTGGTTAGGTACTGGAGCCTATCCCAGCTTTTCAATGGGTGCAAGGCACACAGTAACACCCTGGACGGGGCGCCAGTCCATTGCAGGGCAGACACACACACACCCATTCACCTATAGAGCAATTCAGCCCTATTATGCAGTCTCCAATTAACCTGACTGCATGTTTCTGGGCTGTGGGAGGAAACCCACACAGGCACAGGGAGAACATGGAAACTCCGCACAGAAAGGACCCGGACCGGGTCCAGACCGAACCCAGGACCTTCTTGCTGTGCCGCCCAGCAGTGACAGATATTCTTACACTGTGGGTTGATAAACACTTAAGTCTTTTTCAGCATTAGGCCTTTCCTTGATTCTCTTTTAAGGTTCTTTTTAAAGGGGTACTCTTTATTTGTTTGCTTTTTTGGCACCTTTAAAACCTAATTACCTTTATAATCTAATTAGTATCACTACATTAATTAGAACTCATTTGAAAAAAAAACAGCTGAGAGGTTTACCTAATATTTAAGGTCTGAACTGTAAATGATTAATCAAGGTTTTGTGTGTTGTATTATTAGGACTTGAATAAAGATCAGACCATATTTGGCAGTAATTTTAAAGTGGGTTTATTGGAACATCTGTAATATTAGTGCACTATTCTACACATTTTCCCCTTTATATATAGAATGTACACATTCTGTAAGAAAGACAATTGATGATTATCCAGCTATTTTTTGTTACAAACTTAGGACAACAACCTTGATTTAACCAGACTGAGCATCCTGAGCAAATAATTCTCAACTTTGTCCTGTTTATCTATTGGAAGATGCACAAAAAAACCAGTTTTGTAATCTGATTGGCAATGCTGGTCCAATGTGTTCTTTTAAAAACAAATGCAGTAACCAAAATCAATAATCATTAACTCAAAGACTTCCAGTTTCCTGATCTCTTTATTTACAGTGCTGTGAGCAAAAATCTGCCTTTATATCATAAAATAAAATGTCATAAAATACAATATATTTGATATTAAATAAGCAAACTACGTATATACTGAAGAGGCAAAAAAGTTATTCACACCAACAGCAGGTTGTTTATAAACTAACACTTGCCCCCTTCCGACACATGTGCAGTAGCAGACCACTTCTTTTCACCAGCAAGAGACGAGTTCAAATGGGGCTCAGTCTCACGCACGGAGAGTCACGCACTGATCTCCATTATCCCTCGCCAGTGATCAACCAGCATAGATAATTGCATCAGTTAAAAGGAATCCTCATACTCCTCTGGCACCCAACACTGATAGATAAGCCAATCATTGTCCATGTAGCAGAGCTGAAATTCGAACTCTCGAGTTTGAGATGTCAGCTCTGATGTGCTAGCCTGTTTTACCACTGTCCCACCTGAGTGCCAGGCTTAGACCTTTAAAACATTAAAGGCAAGTGGACACTATACTTGTTTGTGTAATGCTCAAATACAATTCCAAAAAGGGGTTAAACAATTGTGTAAATGACAAAAATGTCCCAATAGACTAGTCAACATGCTCAAAGCACACTTGGAGTTCTGCATTACATAGTGGATGGTTGCATAAGAGGACATAACTCACCGTCTATATCAGCTATAGGCTCATATCTCTTTCCTGTTATCCTTCTTCAGGCTGATGTTTACTGCCCTCCGTGTGAACTGCTGTTGTTTCAACAGATCCAAACACCTGAGACACCTGAAACATGGAATGCCATCTAGTGGACCAAAAGCAATTATCCCCAATGTGATGTGTTCCATTTGCATGTGGCCTAGTTTCTGCTAAACCAAAATGAAGTTTGTTACACATTGTAATATGCATGTCTATAAGGTAATATAAATTAATACATTTAGCATGTTATTTGAGGAGAGGATTGTTGCAGAACAGGTAGTGTTTAGTACACACAGCTTCAGAAACCCAGGTGCTATCCCCACCTCCTGTTACTGTCTAATGTTGAGTTTGGCGACTTTGTAACATAACCAGTTACCAGAGTGCCCAAAATATCTCCATGTGGACAGACAGAAGCCTGAGTCACCTCCTATGAACCACAGTGTTAGGGAGGGAGATTCACTTATTAAATATAAGCACAATAAATATTCAAGATTCAAGATCAACTTTGTTGTCATTTCACTGTACACCAAGATGTATAGAAATAAATGAAATTACAGTAAATTAAAGGGGGGTTGGTGGAAAACCAGTTTTACTACAGATGGTGTTTTTAGTTTCCAGACTATTACAGATTTTATTTAAAAAAAACCAAAAAAAAACATTGGGTTAATTTAGGCATTTGATTTCTTGTCCTTGTACTGTTTTTATTTGAATACAGGTTAAAATAGATTTGCAAATCATTGCTGTATGCTTTTATTTTCTATGTTCCTACTGTCCCAACATATTTTTTATATTTTGTTTATGCATTTTCTCCCTTTTAGCGCGTCCAATTGCTCGATTGCATCATGCTTCTTCTCCACCAATGCCGATCCCCGCTCTGATTAAGGAGAACGAAGCTAACCCACGCCCCCTCCGACACGTGGGCAGCAGCCGTATGCATCTTATCATCTACACTTTGACGAGTGCAGTGCAGCTCAGCGTGGAGTACGGAGAGGACACACCCTAAGAGCACTCTTTTCTCATCTCTGTGCAGGCACCATCAATCAGCCAACAGTCATGGGAGAGAGACCCCATCTGGCTTAGTCCCGCCCAAATCTGAACAACAGGCCAATCGTTGTTCATGTAGCCGGTAGGCAGAGCTGAGATTCGATATGATGTATTTGAGATCCCAGCTCTGGTTCCAGCGTGTGTTTATACCGCTGCACCACCTGAGCGGCCCTGTCCCAACATTTTTTGATAGGATTTGTATTTAGTTATAAACTCACCAAGTACTTTATTAGCTCTACTTATCATGCAATTAATTGTGTGGGTAAACAACTGACTGTAGTCCACCTGTTGCTCCCCACAGGACCCCAGCTTACCAGATGTTATTTGGGTGGTGGACTATTCTCAGCACTGCAAAGAAAAAAGCATGGTAGTGACATGCTAGATAGATAAGATAGATAGATAGATAGATAGATAGATAGATAGATAGATAGATAGATAGATAGAGATTTATGATTAATGGTAAAGCTGGTCTCTCTCCATGTTCAAAGTTATTTGTGAGGGCAAACTGACAGATGACTTAAGATGTTAATTATTTAAGCTTTAATTTACCCATTGAACAGGTCACCTTGGCCATCATCGCAACAATTGCCCCCCTGAGAGATTTGGCCGGAGCTGCCACTGAAATGACTCGAACCCAGGACCTTCTCAACATTGTGATTTCACAAATCTCAAGTATGTTTCTTGCTTTTGTACAAGTTAATTGAAAATAAATTATTTAGTGTCTGTCATAATAACCCCTAATATAAGCCTAAACGAAAGTTCATAACAGTTACATCTTTATTTTTAGATTAAAATAAGACAAATATAATAATATAAAAACAAGATAAATAATTAAAAGGCTAAAATAAAATACCTTTTTTTATAGCACTGATATTTTAAAAGACTTTTCCCGAATGGAAAATAGTCCATATTGCAGTAGCTGCCTAGTGTGAGCCTTAAAGACTAAACCACGACTCGTCAAGGGATGTTTTCTTAAATGACACGAAGCTGTCAGTAAATAACTCGACTTTTAAAAATATACTATATGTTTATGTTGGAGTAAATTTGTTTGTATTTCATCGCACAGAATTAAAACAAATGAGCAATAAAAGACGCAAAGATAATGAAACGTTTCAAACGTCTCCCCCTACAATAGTTTTGGTCGCATCCATCGACAACCGTCCAAGCTAGTGATGGGCATTCCGGCTAATAGTGAGTCATGTCATTCGGCTCAGCTCACCAGGAGTCGACTCTTTATGCTCCCAAACGGCTCTCTGCTTCGTAGCAACAAATTGCTTAAATATACAGTATGAAAAATAGCAGACTGGTAATATACAGTAGATTTATAACAAAATGAACAAGATAAGATCATTTATTTTTAGTAACTGCTTGATTCTAGTCAGGCTCACAGTGTGCCTATGTAATATCACACTATAAAGAAACATTGCAGATATGATTAAATTAGGCTTTTATACAAGGTTAGGCTTTTGTTCTTTTGGCTGGTCTTGTATTTAGGGGTCGCCACAGTGGATCATTTTGGTCAGCATACATGAGCTGGCACAGTTTTATGTTGGCTACCCGTCCTGTCACAACCCTCTGTATTATATCCAGGCTTGGGACCAGCACTGAGAGCGCACTGACAAGTGCTCCTTCCAGTGGATTGGCTGTTCAGCCATTATTACCCCAGACATAGCCAATCATGTATATGTGGATACTGAGGGCTATTTATTTATTATTTATTTATTAGGATTTTAACGACATGTTTTACACACTTTGGTTACATTCATGACAGAAACGGTAGCTACTCGTTACATCAGTAACGATTCATCAGTTCACAAGTTTTATTGTCAAACACAGTCATGGACAATTTTGTATCTAAAATTCACCTCACTTGCATGTCCTTGGACTGCCGGAGGAAACCCACGCAGACACGGGGAGAACATGCAAACTCCACACAGAAAGGACCCTGACCGCCCCACTTGGGGATTGAACCCAGGACCTTCTTGCTGTGAGGGGACAGTGCTACCGTACCCACTGAGCCACAGTGCTGCCCTACTGAGAGCTATTAGAGGTGACTATAAAATATTATGCTTACTCTGATGGATTTACATAAATAACCTAATAAATTTTACTTATTTGGGTAGTTTTATTTAATTAGTTTATTTATTTATTTAGCTAGTTAATTTAGTTATTTTTAGTGAATTGTACAACCAAAAATTAAACAGGCAGTTTAAAAGCAGTAAGAGAGTAATCAAAAGTTATAAAAGTGCTTTAATTGAACTTTTTGTAACTACAGTTAAACATGACCACATACACCGATCAGCCATAACATTAAAACCACCTCCTTGTTTCTACACTCACTGTTCATTTTATCAGCTCCACTTACCATATAGAAGCACTTTGTAGTTTTACAATAACTGACTGTAGTCCATCTGTTTCTCTACATACCTTTTTAGCCTGCTTTTCATCCTGTTCTTTAATGGTCAGTACCCCCGCAGAGCAGGTATTATTTGGGTGGTGGGTCATTCTCAGCACTGCAGTGACACTGACATGGTGGTGGTGTGTTAGTGTGTGTTGTGCTGGTATGAGTGGATCAGACACAGCAGCTCTGCTGAAGTTTTTCAATACCATGTCCACTCACTGTCCACTCTATTAGACACTCCTACCTAGTAGGTTCACCTTGTAGATGTGAAGTCAGAGACGATCGCTCATCTATTGCTGCTGTTTGAGTTGGTCATCTTGTAGACCTTCATCAGTGGTCACGGGACGCTGCCCATGGGGCGCTGTTGACTGGATGTTTTTGGTTGGTGGACTATTCTCAGTCCAGCAGTGACAGTGAGGTGTTTAAAAACTCCACTCATACCAGCACAACACACACTAACACACCACCACCATGTCTGTATGACTGCAGTGCTGAGAACCCAAATAATACCTACTCTGGGGGCTAACAAAGCATGCAATGGAATACAGTCAGTAATTGTAGAACTACAAAGTGCTTCGATATGGTAAGTGGAGCTGATAAAATGTACAGTGAGTGTAGAAACAAGGAGGTGGTTTTAATGTTATGGCTGATCAGTGTACTTTTGTTAGTCCGCGATTCGACTCCCAGTGTTGACTGTTCAAAGAACCGACTCTTTCTGGAAAGACACTTTACTAGTCCAGGCTAAGCAAGGGTGACGAATCTCAGTGTAGAAGAAATGATGGGGAGGTTTCAAGCGGTTGTTTCATGAAGCGATGAAGTAAGTCGAAGATACTGAATCTGCGACAAGCTGCTGAATGTTTTCTAAAAACCGTGGGATGATTTATTTTAAGAAGAACTTACTCTAAAGTTTTATAGGAAGCTTTTATTCGTTTTTTTTTTTATTCCCGTTAGGGTTGTGTGGAAGCTCCATTCGCTTTCTGTACTTCTTGTTACGGTAAGTTCAAATACATGCTGAATAATAAGAATCATAAGTTTACCATATGTTCACATTTATCCATAACCGCCTGTTAGTTAAAGCAGTTCATGTTATATACACGTTATTACTATTAAAACAAGTGTGTTTCTGTGTTTCTGAACAGCCCAAACTTGCGGAATAGTAAATAATATTGTTTTAAATGCGCAAACCACTGATTTACGAATCTGCTTATGTGTTTATTCTCATCTGTTAGTGTTTATCAGAGTGACCGGTGAGGGTAGGTGTGGCACCACCACGTCCACCCAATATCGCACACACACAGCTTTTTAAGGTCAGTTTAAATCCATTATTAAATATATGATCATATTGTACTATTACAACTGTTTCAGTACACTTACATTTAACTATGTTGAGAAATACTGCGGTTATGTAACTCCAGTAATGGCAGCTTTCAGTAGCCAGTAGCGGTTTTCTTTGCACTGGAAGGACGAGTCACGACCGCCTTCAAGTCTGTGTGACAGATAAAGTCAACATTATAATGTTAAATGTCAACATGATGTTAAATTAATCTGATTAATTGCAAGACAGCCAGAATGCAACCCATTGCACCAGTCAAATCTGGAGTTTGGTGGTGCACTAGTTTATCAACATCATCTGGTAACATATGTCCATATTTCTGCTATATTTACCAAGTTCATTACAGTGAGCACCAAACAAGCACTTACATTTACTTTTTCGGCATTTAGCAGACGCCTTTATCCAAATCTACTGTCGCCTCACAGCAAGAAGGTCCTGGGTTCGATCCCCAGGTGTGGCGGCCCGGGTCCTTTCTGTGCAGAGTTTGCATGTTCTCCCCGTGTCCGCGTGGGTTTCCTCCGGATGCTCCGGTTTCCTCTCACAGTCCAAAGACATGCAAGTGAGGTGAATTGGAGACACTAAATTGTCCATGACTGTGTTTGATATAACCTTGTGAACTGATGAATCTTGTGTAATGAGTAACTACCGTTCCTGTCATGAATTTAACCAAAAGTGTAATACATGACGTTAAAATTCCAATAAACAAACAAACAAACAGTAGCCAGTAGCGGTTTTCTTTGCACTGGAAGGACGAGTCACGACCACCTTCAAGTCTGTGTGACAGATAAAGTCAACATTATAATGTTAAATGTCAACATGATGTTAAATTAATCTGATTAATTGCAAGACAGCCAGAATGCAACCAACTGCACCAGTCAAATCTGGAGTTTGAAACAAGCTGTAGCCTAGGGGTTAAGGTACTGAACTAGTAATCCAAAGGTTGATGGTTCTAGCCCCACCACTGGCAGGTTGCTGCTGTCGGGCCCTTGAGCAAGGCCCTTGACCCTCAATTGCTCAGACTGTAACAGTAATGTAAGTCGCTTTGGATAAAGGTGTCTGCTAAATGCCAAAAATGTAAATGAAACTTTGCAGTAGTGCACTAGTTTATCAACATCATCTGGTAACATATGTCCATATTTCTGCTATATATACCAAATGAATTACAGTAAGCACTTACATTTACTTTTTCGGCATTTAGCAGACGCCTTTATCCAAATCTCTTGATGCATGCTCAATAATCCAGGTACACAAATCCACAAAGTTGAATCAGTTCCTCTGGACACAAGTGCACCACCAGCTCAGACTGAAGAAGTCACTTGGATGAGTGACGAAACGGTTCTCTACAACAAACTTGTGTCCAGATGAACTGATTCAACTTTGTGGACCTTTATCCAAAGCGACTTACATTACAGTATACAGTCTGAGCAATTGAGGGTTAAGGGCCTTGCTCAAGGGCCCAACATCAGCAACCTGGCAGTGGTGGGGCTTGAACCAGCGACCTTCTGATTACTAGTCCAGTACCTTAACCACAAGGCAACAGCTTTCCCTATTTGAAGCACTTGTTCAAATATGCTCAAATATTACCCCCCACCCCCAAATAAACATATTCCACTCACTAGCTTTGCATAATGTAAGGAATCATCAGTGTTCCCATAGTTTATTTATAGGGCAGTAATGTTTTTAGAATTTAGAGACCCCCACCAGCCTTTCCCTGGTAGATTTGCTCCCCGTCCCCAATGTTTAGTTAATGGCTACGACCTTGTATAAAATACATCTAGTGTATGTAATTGAAGACCTTTGGGATGAATTGGAATATTGACAGCAAGCCAGGCCTGCTCATCCAACATCAACGCTTATTTAGGTGTCTACATACTTTTGACCATATAGTGTACGTTTATGGGCAAACATACCTTTTGGTACTACACAATTTGGCTGTTAGGGTTAACTGGGCAGCACGGTGGCTAAGTGGGTAGCACTGTCGCCTCACAGCAAGAAGGTCCTGGGTTTGATCCCCAGATGGGGCGGTCTCGGTCCTTTCTGTGTGAAGTTTGCATGTTCTCCCCGTGTCTGTGTGGGTTTCCTCCGGGTGCTCCAGTTTCCTCTCACAGTCCAAAGACATGCAAGTGAGGTGAATTGGAGACACTAAATTGTCTGTGACTGTGTGTGATCAATATATATATATATAACCTTGTGAACTGCTGAATCTTGTGTAATGAGTATCTAGCGTTCCTGTCATGAATTTAACCAAAGTGTAAAAAATTACGTTAAAATCCTAATAAACAAACAAACTATTAGGGTTAACTAAATAGATTTGTTTAGTTAAAGCCTACCTTTAACTATTCCCCCTGAATCTTTGTAAACCCCTTTAAGAGATTTTATATTAACCATGCAATATTTACATACAAACAACAGAAGAACAAAATGTATCTGCCATTTCAGTAAAAGGCTCTGAAAAAAAAATACACCACTACCTGAAGAGACTGCACAAGTTTGTTTAGGGATCATCATCTTATGATCCAGCGGAGCAGAAGAAAGCCACTGGATTTGCTGTTTGTTGATCTTTTAACACCTTTCAAGATGGACTCCAGTTACTTACTGAAGCTAAAACAAATGCAAAGAGTTTAATGGAATTGATTCACTACCACTATAGAGCCACTTGGGTCAGTGCACATGTTACAACTCAGACATACATTATATGGACAAAAGTATTTGGACACCTATACTTTACATATACAGAAGCTTTTATTACATCCCAGCTTAAGTGCATAGGTAGTTATATGGAGTTACATTTTGCAGCTTTATAGTTTCCACTTTTCAGGACAGGCTTTCTACAGGATTTGGGAGTGTACCTGTGTCAGTTTTTCCCATTTATATAGAAAAGTATTTGTGAGGTCAGACACTAATGTTGGTCACAATTTCCATTCTAGTTCATCCCGAAGATGCTAGATGGGGTACAGGTCAGGGCTTTTGCGGGCCAGTCAAGTTCTTCCACACTACACTTACCCAACCATGCCTTCATGGACCTTGGTTTGTACACTGGGAAACAGTCATGTCAGAACATAAAAGGGCCTTCCTTAAACGTCCCCACAAAGTTGGCAGCATACAATTGTCCAAAATGTGCACTAAGCCTTCCCTTCATTGGCTCTAAGGAGCCCCTGAAAAACAGGCCTATTGCATTATCCTTCCTCCACCAGACTTTACAGTTGGCACAGTGCAGTCAGGCAGGTAACATTGTCCTGGCATTCAACAAACCCAGAATCATTCATCAGACTGCCAATTAGAGAAGTGTGAATTGTCACTCCACAGTACATCTGTCCACTGCTCCAGAGTGCAGTGGCGACGTGCTTTACATCACTCGATCCGGCAACTGGCATTGTGCTTGGTGATGTAAGGCTTGCATGCAGCTGCTTGGCTGTGGAAACCCATGTGATAAGGCACCCGATGCACAATTTTGTGCTGATGTTTGTACCAGAGAAAGTTTGGAACTCTGCAGTTATTGAGTCAGCAGAACGTTGGTGACCTGTATTCACTGTGCACCTCAACACTGAGTTGCTGTGGTTTTAAAATACTTTAACTTTTCAATAATACTCCTCACAGTTGATTGTGGAATATCTAGGAGAAAAAGAAAATTCAAAAACTGACCTGTTGCAACAGTGGCATCTTATTACAGTACCATGGCAGTCTGCATGGCTAGGTGCTTGATGTTATACAGCTGTAGCAATGACTACTGAATTAAACACTTGAATTCAGTTATTAAAATGTGTGTCCCAAAACTTTTGTCCATATATTGTTTATCTGGCCCCTACTTACCTTACTTACAATCTGTGACTCTACATTATGATTTATTCAGTAGTGAGAAAAGGAGTACGGAAATCTGTCAGTTTATAGAGCTTGACTTGTACAGTGATTCTCTAAAGGTGTTGATGTTGCGTGGTAGTACAACCTTGAGTACATTCTAGTTAATCAGGACAACATGGGTGATATATGCACTGGGAATGTGTTTGCTGTTTTGAGTAGACACAATCACAAAAGACAAGCAATCGTAGTCTGGAGAGCGTTACATAAACACATTCCATGTACACCAAAGGCCTGATGATGCAGCACAGTGTCCATGGCTACTAATACAGACCAACACTGAACCAGTGATTTTGCTGACAAATAATAGTGTTATATTTAGATTATTCAGTAAATGTACTGTTTTATCAAAAGATAAGAACTAATGACAAAAACAGAATATACGCAAGTATACACTGATCAGCCATAACATTAAAACCACCTCCTTGTTTCCACACTCACTATGTTATCAGCTCCACTTACCATATAGAAGCACTTTATGACTGTAGTCCATCTGTTTCTCTACATACTTTTTCAATGGTCAGGACCCCCACAGGACCACTACAGAGCAGGTATTATTTAGGTGGTGGATCATTCTCAGCACTGCAGTGACAATAACATGGTGGTGCTGTGTTAGTGTATGTTGTGCTGGTATAAATGGATCAGACTCAGCGATGCTGCTGGAGTTTTTAAATGCCCACTCTATTAGACACTCCTACCTAGTTGGTCCACCTTGTAGATGTAAAGTCAGAGACGATCGCTCATCTATTGCTGCTGTTTGAGTTGGTCATCTTCTAGACCTTCATCAGTGGTCACAGGACGCTGCCCACAGGGCGCTGTTGGCTGGATATTTTTGGTTGGTGGGCTATTCTCAGTCCAGCAGTGACAGTGAGGTGTTTAAAAACTGTCTTACCCACTCATACCAGCACAACCCACACTAACACACCACCACCATGTCAGTGTCATTAGTGTGCTAAGAATGACCCACCACCCAAATAATACCTGCTCTGTGGTGGTCCTGTGGGGGTCCTGACCATTGAAGAACAGCATGAAAGGGGGCTAACAAAGCATGCAGAGAGCACAATATTAGCCTAGACCTAGACCTGTCTAATAATAAAAAGACTGTATTCCAAATGTAGCATTATAAACCCAGCAGTCCTTCAATCTTCAGTTCAATCTTTCCTCTGCCTAGCTTTTGACTTAAAACAATTTTAGTCAATTGAATGAAGCATCAATGTTAATTGCCAGCTTGGTATTGACTTAGAAATTGACCTGGGTTGTTTGTTTAAGGACCAGACAAATTAAGATTTTAACAGGGTATGATGTTAATTGCTTAACTGTGTCATACAGTACACATATTCAGAAACATCTGCAAGACTAAAGATGTAAGGGTGTTTAGTAATAGTGTTTACATTTTCAGTATAGAGCAGATGTTCAGTAACAGCGTTTAGCTACATTTTCATTATAGATCAGATGTTCAGTATTAGTGTTTAGCTACATTTTCAGTATAGAGCAGATGTTCAGTAATAGTGTTTAGCTACATTTTCAGTATAGATCAGACGTTCAGTATTAGTGTTTAGCTACATTTTCAGTATAGAGCAGATGTTCAGTAATAGTGTTTAGCTACATTTTCAGTATAGATCAGACGTTCAGTAACAGCGTTTAGCTACATTTTCATTATAGATCAGACGTTCAGTATTAGTGTTTAGCTACATTTTCAGTATAGAGCAGATGTTCAGTAATAGTGTTTAGCTACATTTTCAGTATAGATCAGACGTTCAGTAACAGCGTTTAGCTACATTTTCATTATAGATCAGACGTTCAGTATTAGTGTTTAGCTACATTTTCAGTATAGAGCAGACGTTCAGTAATAGTGTTTAGCTACATTTTCAGTATAGATCAGACGTTCAGTAATAGTGTTTAGCTACATTTTCAGTATAGATCAGACGTTCAGTAACAGCGTTTAGCTACATTTTCATTATAGATCAGACGTTCAGTATTAGTGTTTAGCTACATTTTCAGTATAGAGCAGATGTTCAGTAATAGTGTTTAGCTACATTTTCAGTATAGATCAGACGTTCAGTAATAGTGTTTAGCTACATTTTCAGTATAGATCAGACGTTCAGTAACAGTGTTTAGCTACATTTTCATTATAGATCAGACGTTCAGTATTAGTGTTTAGCTACATTTTCAGTATAGAGCAGACGTTCAGTATTAGTGTTTAGCTACATTTTCAGTATAGAGCAGATGTTCAGTAACAGTGTTTAGCTACATTTTCATTATAGATCAGACGTTCAGTATTAGTGTTTAGCTACATTTTCAGTATAGAGCAGATGTTCAGTAACAGCGTTTAGCTACATTTTCATTATAGATCAGACGTTCAGTATTAGTGTTTAGCTACATTTTCAGTATAGAGCAGATGTTCAGTAACAGTGTTTAGCTACATTTTCATTATAGATCAGACGTTCAGTATTAGTGTTTAGCTACATTTTCAGTATAGAGCAGACGTTCAGTATTAGTGTTTAGCTACATTTTCAGTATAGAGCAGATGTTCAGTAACAGTGTTTAGCTACATTTTCATTATAGATCAGACGTTCAGTATTAGTGTTTAGCTACATTTTCAGTATAGAGCAGATGTTCAGTAACAGTGTTTAGCTACATTTTCATTATAGATCAGACGTTCAGTATTAGTGTTTAGCTACATTTTCAGTATAGAGCAGATGTTCAGTAACAGTGTTTAGCTACATTTTCATTATAGATCAGACGTTCAGTATTAGTGTTTAGCTACATTTTCAGTATAGATCAGACGTTCAGTAACAGCGTTTAGCTACATTTTCATTATAGATCAGACGTTCAGTATTAGTGTTTAGCTACATTTTCAGTATAGAGCAGATGTTCAGTAATAGTGTTTAGCTACATTTTCAGTATAGAGCAGATGTTCAGTAATAGTGTTTAGCTACATTTTCAGTATAGATCAGACGTTCAGTAACAGCGTTTAGCTACATTTTCATTATAGATCAGACGTTCAGTATTAGTGTTTAGCTACATTTTCAGTATAGAGCAGATGTTCAGTAATAGTGTTTAGCTACATTTTCAGTATAGATCAGACGTTCAGTAATAGTGTTTAGCTACATTTTCAGTATAGATCAGACGTTCAGTAACAGCGTTTAGCTACATTTTCATTATAGATCAGACGTTCAGTATTAGTGTTTAGCTACATTTTCAGTATAGAGCAGATGTTCAGTAATAGTGTTTAGCTACATTTTCAGTATAGATCAGACGTTCAGTAATAGTGTTTAGCTACATTTTCAGTATAGATCAGACGTTCAGTAACAGTGTTTAGCTACATTTTCATTATAGATCAGACGTTCAGTATTAGTGTTTAGCTACATTTTCAGTATAGAGCAGACGTTCAGTATTAGTGTTTAGCTACATTTTCAGTATAGAGCAGATGTTCAGTAACAGTGTTTAGCTACATTTTCATTATAGATCAGACGTTCAGTATTAGTGTTTAGCTACATTTTCAGTATAGAGCAGACGTTCAGTATTAGTGTTTAGCTACATTTTCAGTATAGAGCAGACGTTCAGTAATAGTGTTTAGCTACATTTTCAGTATAGAGCAGATGTTCAGTAATAGTGTTTAGCTACATTTTCAGTATAGAGCAGATGTTCAGTAATAGTGTTTAGCTACATTTTCATTATAGATCAGACGTCCAGTAATAGTGTTTAGCTACATTTTCAGTATAGAGCAGATGTTCAGTAATAGTGTTTAGCTACATTTTCAGTATAGAGCAGATGTTCAGTAATAATAATAATAATAATAATACATTTTATTTATATAGCGCTTTTCAAGATACTCAAAGACGCTTTACATAAGACAAATAATCAAAACAAATACGTACATACACCATACAAATCATAGTACAAAATCAAAATAGTACATCAACATCAAGAATAATTAAGATAAAAACAAAGAGAGCAGCATAAGACAGTTCATTAAAAATTAGCTAAATTATGAGAGAGAACAACAAATATAGAACAATTTCTTAAAATTAGACAGAAACAGGACAGATTTACATGCAATCAGGAAACTGAAAACTTTACAAGTTTTAGGATCTAGGACTTCACATTTCTGTCGTGATCTAAGTATAAAAACTATTAAAAAGAATAGCAAAAATAAAAGCATTTATTTCGTGTTGTTACAAGTTAAATGCCATATTGAATAGATGAGTTTTGAGAAGTGACTTGAATTTGGACAGGTCAGGACAATCTCGTAGGTGTTTGGGGAGAGCATTCCATAAAGATGGAGCAGCTATGGAAAAGGCCCTGTCACCCCAGGTCCGGTGCTTGGTCCTAGAGGGTATGGACAGTAGGTTAGCCTCAGAAGAGCGAAGGCTACGGGAGGGAATGTGCTGATGGAGCAGGTCGGTGAGGTAGGATGGGGCCTGATTATGGAGAGCTTTGTGAGTGAATAGAAGAATTTTGAATTGAATGCGTTGAGCAACGGGAAGCCAATGAAGTTTTTGTAGAACAGGTGTAATATGATCACGGGAGCGAGTATGAGTAAGGAGGCGAGCAGCTGAATTCTGGATATACTGAAGTTTTTTTAGGATTTTGTTAGATGTACCATAAAGGATGCTATTGCAATAATCAATTCTGGATGTAATAAAAGCATGAATCAAGGTTTCGGCGGCAGAAAAGGAGAGTGATGGACGTAGACGTGCTATGTTTTTTAGATGAAAGAAAGCAGTTTTGGTGATGTGATTTACATGGCGGTCAAAAGAGAGGTTGCTATCAAAAATTACACCAAGATTTCGGATGTTAGAAGACGGAGACAAAGTGTCATTATCAATGGTAATTTGAAAATTTTTTGTGGTTTTTGCCAGGGATGTAGGACCTACGATGATCATATCTGATTTTTCACAGTTTAATTTGAGGAAATTAGCTTTCATCCACAATTTCATTTCAGTGATGCAATTTGTCAGAGTGGAGTGAAGTTCAGTATTAATGGATTTGGAGGAGATGTAAAGCTGAATATCATCAGCATAGCAGTGGAAATGTAAACCATGCCGACGTATGATGTCACCAAGGGGGAGCATATAAAGAATAAACAAAAGGGGACCTAACACTGAGCCTTGGGGAACGCCTTGGGACAGTGGAGCAATGGCAGAACTACAATTGTTGATATTAACAAACTGTTGTCTGTTTACGAGATATGACCTTAACCACAAAAGGGCAGTACCAGTGATGTTGACAGAGGATTCAAGGCGGGACAGAAGAATGGAGTGATTAATGGTGTCAAAAGCTGCAGTAAGATCAAGGAGGACGAGAATATTAATTTGTCCAGAGTCTGAGGAAAGAAGAAGGTCATTTGTGACTTTGAGGAGGGCTGACTCAGTGCTGTGCTGGGGGCGGAAACCAGACTGAAATGATTCAAATAGATTATTGGAATTTAGGTGATCTTTGAGCTGTGAGGCAACAACACGTTCCAGTATTTTCGACAGAAATGGAAGATTGGAAATGGGCCGAAAGTTACTCATAATGTTAGAGTCAAGTCCAGGTTTTTTAAGTATGGGAGTAACAGCAGCCAATTTGAGTGATTGAGGGACTGAGCCAGAACTAAGAGAGGAATTGATTATCTCTGTGATAAGTGATGAGATAACTGGAAAACAACCCTTAACAAGTTTTGATGGAGCAGGATCCAAAACACAAGTGGAGCTTCGCATCCCTGTTAAGATCTCAGATAGGTCCAAAAGAGACACAGGTGAGAACTGAGACAGAGGCTGGGTAATAAATTGAGATGAGATAGGCGGAGAAACAGAGATGACAGGGGAAACTGTCAGAAAATTGTGGATATTCTCAACTTTTGTTTGAAAAAATGAGAGGTAAGAGTTACACTTGTCAACTGTAAAGGAATTGGTAGTATTGTCAACTGGTTTGAGAAGTTTATTTATTGTGGAAAAGAGAGTCTTAGGATTTGTTGATCCAGCATGTATGAGTTCGGAATAGTAAGTGGATCGGGCTGCCGTAAGAGCGTCTTTGTAATGTTGAAGATAATCAGAATAAATCTGATAATGTACTGTTAGACCGGTTTTCTTATAAAGTCTTTCAAGCTGGCGTTTACGGGATTTCATTTGGTGAAGCTCAATTGTGTACCATGGTGCGGAATGACTAAATGAAACAAATTTGGTTCTCAAAGGAGCCAGCTCATCAAGACATGAGGCGAGTATGTCATTATAGTAATCGACAAGGTCAGATGAATTACTAGACAGTACAGGACAGACAGACATCTTTTTAACAAGAGAATCTGAGAAGGGAGAGGGAGAGATATATTGAAGATTCCTGAAGGATATTTTACGTTTAGCTCTAGTGATGGGCTTAGTGACCTCAATGTCCATGATGATTGTCAAATGATCAGAGACAGTAAGGTCATGGCTGGACGGCTGATGAACTAGGACACCAGTAGAGCAGACAAGGTCAAGAGTATGACCTTTTTTATGAGTTGGAAAATGTATATGTTGTGTGAAATTAAAACACTGTAACAATTCCAAAAATTCCCTGGCAAATTTACAGTTGTTGTCATCAATATGGATGTTAAAATCACCCATAAGCAGTACAGAGGATGAGAGGGCACTAAGCTGGGTTAAAAAATCTGAAAAATCAGAGAGAAAGGAAGCGTTTGGCTTTGGCGGACGATAAACTACAGCAGTGACCAGAGGAGTAGGCCCTGACAACTTGAAAGCCAGGTGTTCAAAAGAAAGAGCAGCAGGAAAAGACAAAGTGGTTATTTTAATATCATCCCTATAGACTGCAGCAACACCACCACCTCGCCCTTCCATACGAGGTTCATCAATATACGAGTATCCCATTGGCGTGGTCTGATTTAACGTAAAATAATCCAAGGGTTTATGCCAAGTTTCAGTGAGACAGAAAAAGTCTAGTTCACTGTCAGATATAAATTCACTGAGTACAGTACTTTTTGTGTTGAGTGAACGAACATTAAGCAATGCCATTTTCAAGTGGTATTGTTGTGTAGTTGGCTGTGAGGAACGAGGAAGAGAACGGAGATTTGCTAAGTCCACTCCGCGTTTCCTATCCCACTCCGTGGACAGCGTTGTCATGGAGACTACACCGCTACTGGTGTGCAAGGCAGCAGCGCTCTGATGACGTGTTTGCGGAGCGACAGTGCGCACGGCTGACCAGAAGGATGGAATAGCGTTACCGTTTCGAAGATAAACAAGCTTTCTCCGGGAGCCCCTGTGAATATAACGAGGCCGGCGAAGGAGTCCAAGCTGTTTGATGACTGAAATACACGATGGAGTAGTGCAGTTGTTGAACTTCCTCAGCTGGTCAACGGAATAGTTCAACATCGTGCCGATCCCAGGAAAACTCACCCACCGTTCACCACCGGCCGCAGACGCGATGTACAGTAGAAAGAACAAAAAGTATCAAAAGCACAAATAAAAGTATCAAAAGTAACATAAAAGAAATAGATCCACAAGGTGTGTAAAAAGATGAAAACGAAAAACGATAAAAATACAATAAAATACGGTAAAATACGGTAACGGTAGCGGCAGCCAAATGCGCCAGCGTCCACCATCACCATGGCAACTCGATAATAGTAATAGTGTTTAGCTACATTTTCAGTATAGATCAGACGTTCAGTAACAGTGTTTAGCTACATTTTCAGTATAGATCAGACGTTCAGTAACAGTGTTTAGCTACATTTTCAGTATAGAGCAGATGTTCAGTAATAGTGTTTAGCTACATTTTCAGTATAGAGCAGACGTTCAGTAATAGTGTTTAGCTACATTTTCAGTATAGATCAGACGTTCAGTAATAGTGTTTAGCTACATTTTCATTATAGATCAGACGTTCAGTAATAGTGTTTAGCTACATTTTCAGTATAGATCAGACGTTCAGTAACAGTGTTTAGCTACATTTTCAGTATAGATCAGACGTTCAGTAACAGTGTTTAGCTACATTTTCAGTATAGATCAGATGCTGAGTAATACTAAATGCTTTTTAACAGTCTACTGAAAACTGTGTCACTTTTAATATTTCTCAGCTAGTTTTCATCCTTTCATAAAAAATGCATTGGCTTTAATTTTAGCTCTGTTGCACCACTTCATGACATTGTTATCTGAACTAAAATAGAACATCTGCACGGTGGGTATCTGTGTCTTACATGCAGTATATTTTTTCCATTGCACTACATTTATCCTGCAGATTTGTTTAGCAGACAGGAAAGTTCTGGGTTTCTCGTGGCTTGGTGAGTGATTGAGGGAAAGAGGGGTGGGGTAAAAATCTTAACAACACCCATGTTTATGTCTGCACCTGCGAGTCTCAAGAGGCCCAACAGTGTCATTTGACCCAAATCAAGGGAGTAGTCAAACCACTTTCCACTGAAGAGGTTGACAAAAAGAATCCATCCAGTGAGTGTAGAAACAAGGAGGTGGTTTTAATGTTATGGTTGATAAATGTATGTATTGCTAAGTCAAATTAACCAGAAGAAATTAACCTTAACATGTTTATAATGATGAAGTGCTGTTATTTATAAATATACTTTAAGCTCATGTGAAGTCACCAACAGGTTATTATTACTAACAGGAAAATATCAAAGAAGGCAATGAGTGTATTAACCAAGTGGTTCATACAAAAATGTGTTAAAAGAAAGATAAGGATCAGAGAAAAAATGGGAGGGATTCACTGCTTTTTTATCTCTCACTTGGGTTTAATCGAACTTCTTGCTAGTGGAATTGTAATTATTTATAGTTATTTAAACAGTCACCCATCATCAGATTAAGTCTGTGGTGATTTTGCCGGCACTATACACTGTTGAGATCAGAATCAGGGACCACAAGAGCAGGTCAGGATGTAAAAGAGCAGAAATTTTGTTGTTTAAATACATACAAGATAGCATACAACAAAATGTTATGGAGGACGTCTGTACTTTTCTATAGAAAACGGTGCTCTGGCCTTGTCTGATAAATGCAGTGTCTGTTTGGAAGACAAAACAACGCCCCTCATACCCAGAGGAAAAACATCTTCAAGGGCCACAGCATCAATTTCATGGCAATAAAAACAGACAAAACAAGATAATTCTGAGCATTTTATCTCTATTTAAATTGCACACATCTCATATCGATTTGGGTAGGTCAAGGAAATAGGGAACAAGAAAATAAACAGATAATAAAAATATAGCAGAAAAACGCATCCCACAGACAGGATTCATATCTTGTTTTTGTTTGTCCTCTTCTACCCTGCTCCTTGGTAAGGAAATCTTTTTGAAAAGGAATCACATTCTTGTTTGCACATTTCTCTTTTGTTGTAATTTGTACAGTTATTTTATAGCTAAACAAAGCAAGAGACCCACTAACCACACATGCCAATATATTAAACGCTGTTTATTTGCAGTCATAGTAGTCTGATGGGCTTTGTCATAGACTGGCAGAAAAGTAGCATAGACTATTGGCTAAATGTTAATTACAGTCATGGTTACTTCATCAGTAAATTTAACATGGTGCAATCTAGATTTTGTGACAAATGTGACTTGGTATCTTCTGACACACTCAGACTTATGTCTGAAAGAAATGTAGGTCACTGCAATTACACGACATTATCCTGAAATAACATTTACCCATACAGGGTAACACAATTGTCACCTCCATTATAAAACCTAGCTGCCACTTCCCACAGTGTATATGGTTTGTTAGGTTAGGTTATGTTGTGCCAGTCATGACCTTTTCCCTGAAAATGTTGCTATTACATTTTGCCAGGAACATTCTGATTCTCTTTCACTCAGCTCTTACTAAGGGTAACTCATTTTAGTCTGGCCAAATACTCATCTGATACAAAAGAAAAAATGGTGTATACTTTAATTCATACTGCAGAGTAGTAAGATAGCTGCAGAGGATCTGGTACCTCTCTCTCCCTCACTTTTCTGCCCTTATAATATACACCGATCAGCCATAACATTAAAAGCACCTCCTTGTTTCTACACTCACTGTCCATTTTATCAGCTTCACTTACTATATAAAAGCACTTTGTAGTTCTACAATAACTGACTGTAGTCCATCTGTTTCTCTGCATGCTTTGTTAGCCACCTTTCATGCTGTTCTTCAATGGTCAGGACCCCCACAGGAAAACCACAGAGTTGGTATTATTTGGGTGGTGGATCATTGTGTTAGTGTGTGTTGTGCTGGTATTAGTGGATAAGACACAGCAGCACTGCTGGAGTTTTTAAACACCTCACTGTCACTACTGGACTGAGAATAGTCCACCAACCAAAAATATCCAGCCAACAGCGCCCAATGGGCAGCGTCCTCTGACCACTGATGAAGGTCTAGAAGATAACCAACTTAAACAGCAGCAATAGATGAGCGAACGTCTCCGACTTTACATCTACAAGGTGGACCAACTAGGTAGGAGTGTCTAATAGATTGGACACAGTATTTAAAAACTCCAGCAGCGCTGCTGTGTCTGATCCACTCATACCAGCACCATGTCAGTGTCACTGCAGTGCTGAGAATGATCCACCACCTAAATAATACCTGCTCTGTAGTGGTCCTGTGGGGGTCCTGACCATTGAAGAACAGCATGAAAGGGGGCTAACAAAGCATGCAGAGAAACAGATGGACTACAGTCAGTAATTGTAGAAGTGGAGCTGATAAAATGGACAGTGAGTGTAGAAACAAGGAGGTGCTTTTAATGTTATGGCTGATCAGTGTACCTTCTCTTTTGTTTACAGCCCTTCGTGGCCTTTGTATTAGAACACAGCACGGTATTTCAGTCTTCAGTTACTTTGTTGTAGGGTTTGTTTATTTTATAAACTTTTTATCTGCACCTTGTCCAGGGTATTCCTGCTTTGCACCCAGTGTTTCCAGGTGGAACCGGACCTGCCACAACCCTGACCAGGATAAAGTGCTTAATGAAAACGAAATGAAAATGTGAAATGCAACTTTTATTTCCAGATTAGAACACTAGCGCCGGCATAAAACAGCTTTAGACTCTATTTGGTCGTGTTTACTTGAAAATGCCTTAATATTAATTAGAGATGGAACGATCGATCGGCTATAAATCGGTATCGACCGATTTTTAATCAAAATATGCTATCGGCGATCGGCCGATATCTCCTAAAAGTAGCCGATCCGATCGTGGGATATATAAAGATCACGTTAAGCTTAACAGCTCAGTGGATTGATCCAGACTTTGAGCTACGAAGCACCAACCATCACATCAAAATTCGTCAACAATCGTACAGAAACCATCGTGAAAGCTCTTCATGACCTAAAATAACATCATTAACGTTGTGCATCATACATACGATGTAATTTTGCTGATTGTAATATTTACTTTAAAAAGATAATTCAACCCGGTCACATCTGAGTCGATTCTATCAGCACGTTATATAAACTCCTGGTTCACTTTGGTAAATCGGAAGCGGCTTCATCATCAGATCATCAGAAAACTTTTAGCTCCTTAGACGGAACGAGTCTGAGTCGGTTACAGATCTGTGGTAATAACAGTTTAATTAAGCTTTTTAATTAAGCTTTTTAATGTAAGAGAGTCACACAAAATGTTCTGTAGTAGTTGGTGTTTATTTAAAACCACGACATTTAATTAATAACAGAAAACACGGAGAGATAACTGAGAAGAGAAACTTACGCTTCACATAAAACGAATCGACTCGAATCAATGAATCACTTATAGCGATACTGTGAACAAAGCGTCTCTTCTAAAGGCACACACACACACGCGCGCGCTGCTCCGGTTTATCTTCACTGTGAGGCTCTTTTTAAGTTTATTTACTTTATTTACTGCAAAATCCCCCCCCCCCCCTGCCCCCCTTATCCCTGTAAGGAGATCGGAATCGGTGCCAAAAACCCAGATCGGTACATCTCTAATATTAATAACAAATTTTAGTTTAAAAACTGGGCATTATTTTATATGGTATTTTTTATCATTGTGTAATTTACATAATAGGAAATATAATGTTGCCAATATTTCTATTGTACTTGCTATGATGTATCCTTTAGTGCTGTTATTCGTAATTATTATTAATAATATTTATGTTATTAATTTGACTTTGTGTAGGACCAGTGTAAGAAACAAAGACACCCGATTGGTCCAGCAGAAGCTTTTAATCATGGGAAAACAAAACAGCAAGCTGCGTCCTGAAGTTCTGAACGACCTACGAGAAAACACAGAGTTCACCGACCACGAGCTGCAGGAGTGGTACCGTGGCTTCCTGAAAGATTGCCCTACCGGCCACTTAACTGTAGACGAGTTTAAAAAAATCTATGCCAACTTCTTTCCATATGGAGATGCCTCTAAATTTGCTGAGCATGTTTTCCGTACCTTTGACACCAACGGTGATGCCACCATAGACTTTCGGGAGTTCATAATCGCGCTGAGCGTGACATCGCGTGGAGGCCTGGAGCAGAAACTTCGATGGGCGTTTAGTATGTATGACCTGGATGGAAACGGATACATCAGTAGGGCAGAGATGCTGGAGATAGTGCAGGTGAGTGAAGAGCACAGGGTTAGAAATGTTAGCGGTGTTATTTTTAGGTTATTTTGATATTCGTTATAAATACATTCACAGAGGACTTGCGCTGCACAGTTCATTTTAAAAATAGTCATGTTTTTTTGCACAGCTTGCCTAAGAATTTTAAGTTAATATTAGAGGAAACAAGGAATGTATAAACATTTTAGAATAAAAAGATAGAATTATATAATACATGCACATGATTCATTCATTATTTATTTTATGTGTAACTCACATATATATTATACACACTAGGGCTGGGCGAGCGATATGGATCAAAAGTAATATCTCGATATTTTTTCGCTGAACCACGATATACGAAATATATCTCGATATTTTTTCATCCCATAAGGTAATAACAAAAAGACACTTCTGAGACAAAGCTACATGTTCCAAATTTTTTACAGGCATTTTTATTAACATTCATGCTGGGAAAGCTTCACACAAGAACTATTTTTCTAACTATTCTTAGAAAAAGTTTGTTGTTTTCTAACGTCTCACCTGTCGTGTAATGTGAATTACAAATATATTGTCTGGCCCTTTAAGAATGTTAAGTGCACTATAGGGCGCAGGGAGCGAGTGTGTAGGGAAGGTGTCGGAATTTATCGTTTCCGTCTGTGCTCGCGTTCTTCTGTTGTTTTGCACTGAGCTTGTGTGACATTAAATATAGCGTTCTCGTTAAACCCCCCTCACATGTATGTATATGTCGCCACAACATTAACATTTAAATTAACATTAACATTTAAATATATATATTCAAATATTTTTTTACCGTATAGAACTCAGTTCTGTAATACAGGCAGAACTAATCATTAATGTTACTGTGTAACTATTACAACATTTCATGCATTTTAATCAGCGTTCTGCTTCATGCACTTTATTATTATTTAAGAGCTTTATTTGTTGTTTAATTTCTGTTTGCTCCTTGTTTACTGCAGAGTTAGTTCATGCAATTTTATTAATTTTTGGTTGTTTATTGGCCAAGAACAAGAAATACTATAATACATGATAAATAAATAAATGAGTCTCGGACATCGGGCGATCATCCAGTATAAACTAACACAACCACGTACAACATCCAGTACAGAAATCACTCCCCATAATGTTTGTATTTTACAGATATAGCAAATATGTATACATGCACATCACATATACAAACACAAGAGTCAGAACAACAGGAGATGCACCGTTACGTTATTATTACTGTTTATAACACTTGTGCATAATTTACACTGTTTATATATGAAGTAAACACGTGCATGTCAGCGCGTGCATGCGCTTGTATGTATTTCCGTTTTCCAATATTGGTTTTAGAAACGAATAACGACTCGTTTTCTTGTTTATCAACTTTGGGATTTGAAGTGAAAAACGAATGATCAAAGGTACACGGAGCTGGAACCTTTTGTCTGGACTTGTTTTGGGCATTCTCTACAGAATACATTATTCCGCTGCTCATCTGATACTTCTCCACCACTGAATCCGAACCATCTCCAAATAATTGAGCCATTATTATTCTTTTTACTAAGCAGCTCCTCCACCGTCTCCATGCTATCACAGGAGTTTTACTTACAGAAATGTGTTCTGAGGGCAGAAAGGCGGTGGGGAGGGAGGGGCGAGTTGTGTTCAGTGGGGGAGGGGCGGGGCAGGTGAACATGTGCAGAGACAAACTGGGAGAAGAGAAAGACGAACTGTCGGATCTAATTGGAACGCAACTTCTATATCGATATACGCGATATTGTCTTATCTTATATCGCGTATGAAAATATATCGATATTTTATAAAATCTCGATATATCGCCCAGCCCTAATACACACATTCTGTAGCAATTATATATATTTATACACCGATCAGCCATAACATTAAAACCACGTCCTTGTTTCTACACTCACTGTCCATTTTATCAGCTCCAATTACCATATAGAAGCACTTTGTAGTTCTACAATTACTGACTGTAGTCCATCTGTTTCTCTACATACCTTTTTAGCCTTTTTTACCCTGTTCTTCAATGGTCAGGACCCCCACAGGACCACCACAGAGCAGGTATTATTTAGGTGGTGAATCATTCTCAGCACTGCAGTGACACTGACATGGTGGTGGTGTGCTTGTGTGTGTTGTGCTGGTATGAGTGGATCAGACACAGCAGCGCTGCTGGAGTTTTTAAATACTATGTCCACTCACTGTCCACTCTATTAGACACTTCTACCTAGTTGGCCCACCTTGTAGATGTAAAGTCAGAGACGATCGCTCTGATCGCTCTATTGCTTATCTACTGTTTGAGTTGGTCATCTTCTAGACCTTCATCAGTGGTCACAAGACGCTGTCCACGGGGCGCTGTTGGCTGGATATTTTTGGTTGGTGAACTATTCTCAGTCCAGCAGTGACAGTGAGGTGTTTAAAAACTCCATCAGCATTGCTGTGTCTTATCCACTCATACCAGCATAACACACACTAACACACCACCACCATGTCAGTGTCACTGCAGTGCTGAGAATGATCCACCACCCAAATAATACCTGCTCTGTAGTGGTCCTGATCATTGAAGAACAGCATGTAAAGGGGGCTAACAAAGCATGCAGAGAAACAGATGGACTACAGTCAGTAACTGTAGAACTACAAAGTACTTCTATATGGTAAGTGGAGTGCAGAAACAAGGAGGTGGTTTTAATGTTATGGCTGATCAGTATATATATATACAGTGGGGCCAAAAAGTATTTAGTCAGCCACTGATTGTGCAGGTTCTCCTACTTAGAAAGATGAGAGAGGTCTGTAATTTTCATCATAGCTACACTTCAAAAAATCCAGGAAATCACATTGTAGGATTTTTAAAGAATTTATTTGTAAATTATGGTGGAAAATAAGTATTTGGTCAATAACAAAAGTTCAATTCAATACTTTGTAACATAACCTTTGTTGGCAATGACAGAGGTGAAACGTTTCCTGTAAGTCTTCACCAGGTTTGCACACACTGTAGCTGGTATTTTGGCCCATTCCTCCATGCAGATCTCCTCTAGAGCAGTGATGTTTTGGGGCTGTCGCTGGGCAACACGGACTCCACAAATTTTCTATGGGGTTGAGGTCTGGAGACTGGCTAGGCCACTCCAGGACCTTGAAATGCTTTTTATGGAGCCACTCCTTCATTGCCCGAGCGGTGTGTTTGGGATCATTGTCATGCTGGAAGACCCAGCCACGTTCCATCTTCAATGCTCTCACTGATGGAAGGAGGTTTTGGCTTAAAATCTCATGATACATGGCCCCGTTCATTCTTCCCTTAACACGGATCAGTCGTCCTGTCCCCTTTGCAGAAAAACAGCCCCAAAGCATGATGTTTCCACCCCCATGCTTCACAGTAGATATGGTGTTCTTGGGTTATTCGTCTTCCTCCAAACACGACGAGTTGAGTTTTTACCAAAAAGTTCCATTTTGATTTCATCTGACCACATGATATTCTCCCAATCATCCATATGCTCTCTGGCAAACTTCAGACGGGCCTGGACATGTACTGGCTTAAGCAGGGGGACACGCCTGGCACTGCAGGATTTGAGTCCCTCTCGGTGTAGTGTGTTACTGATGGTAGCCTTTGTACTTTGGTCCCAGCTCTCTGCAGGTCATTCATCAGGTCCCTCCGTGTAGTTCTGGGAGTTTTGCTCACCGTTCTCATGATCATTCTGACCCCACGGGATGAGATCTTGACCCCAAGGGAGATTATCAATGGTCTTATATGTCTTCCATTGTCTTACAATTGCTCCCACAGTTGATTTATTCACACCAACCTGCTTGCCTATTGTAGATTCACTCTTCCCAGCCTGGTGCAGGTCTACAATTTTCTTCCTGGTGTCCTTCAACAGCTCTTTGGTCTTGGCCATGGTTGAGTTTGGAGTCTGACTGTTTGAGGCTGTGGACAGGTGTCTTTTATACAGATAACCATGTCAAACAGGTGCCATTAATACAGGTAACGAGTGGAGGACAGAAGAGCTTCTTAAAGAAGAAGTTACAGGTCTGTGAGAGCCAGAAATCTTGCTTGTTTGTGGGTGACCAAATACTTATTTTCCACCATAATTTACAAATAAATTCTTTAAAAATCCTACAATGTGATTTCCTGGATTTTTTTTTCTCATTTTGTCTCTCATAGTTGAAGTGTACCTATGATGAAAATTACAGACCTCTCTCATCTTTCTAAGTAGGAGAACCTGCACAATCAGTGGCTGACTAAATACTTTTTGACCCCACTGTGTGTATATGTATATATATATATATATATATATATATATATATATATATATTAGGGCTGTCAAACGATTACAAATTTTAATCGCGATTAATCTCAGAATTTCATATAGTTAATCGCGATTAATCGCATTAAAAAAAATCTGTGTAAATGTTATAGAAAACAAGGATTTTTAAGTGAAATGTTACAGTTAAAATGGTGAACACATTTTATGCTAAATGTACTGATGTTAAAAACTGCTGGGACAAGAGAAAACTGTTTTATTCACTCACATACTAGGCAGTAATACTATCCAGTGGTTTAATGGACGTTTCTACACGAACTGAGTGTGTTTAGACTAGGGTGGCCAGATTCATAGTAACAAAAAGGAGGACATAACACCCCAAAAAGCCGGACATCATATTAGGAACAGTGGGACATGATACTGCAACACACAGAATGAATCCAGAACCCATATAACAGAGTTTTTGACCAATTTAAGCAAGAATTATATAACAAATGACTGTTTTACTCACTAAATGTTGTGTCTTTTCATATTTAGGTCCGTTCATCGCTGCCTCAAAAGTTTACTTTTTGGCATTTTCACCGCGTTCCTGATCATGAGAGCTGAGTGATTGACTCAAGTAGCGGTGTTTACAAAACAGAGAGGGCGGGCGAAATTCAACCACCCAATCACAGACTAGCATTTAGAGGGCGGACCTTCTCCGATTGGCCAGTGGTAGCTCTATAAGGAGTCAAATGAGGCTGTTAAACCAATGATATACAAAGCATTTGTTTCGACATGTACCTGAGCCAATGGTAAATAATATTGATCAAAAATGAAACCAGTTCACTCCAAAAGGAGGATTTTGAAGTGTCCGTCCTAGCGTTACGTGAATGGAGGACTGGCAGCTTCTTTATTATGCAAGTGCATTACTACGACACTACCACGCTCGGTAACATTATGTTAACAAACCGCAAATGAAAAACGGTGGCAAGTCCGACATTCAAACGTTTGTTCTACCAGTCAAGTCTCAACATGAACTAGAATTTGCGTTAACGGCACTAATTTTTATAATCGCGTTAAATTGAGATTGCGTTAATGCGTTATTATCGCGTTAACTTCGACAGCCCTAATATATATGTATAATAATATGCTGTTTCATTTTTATCCATCATTTGGCCTTGCAGCCAAACAAAGGTGCTAATTGCCCTCAAAAATGGTCTTGCAGATAGTATCTAGAACAGTACACGAAAAATATCTGAGTTTACAGTTTCTCTTTCCAAACCCACGTCCCCCTCCTATTTGGTTTTTCAGGTTTGTTTTTGCTTTGTAGGTCCTCGTTGCTTGAGCTTGTTCCATATCATTATTGGCTCAGTTCAGTGTTTGAGAAAATCTGTTTATTCAGGCAGGTTGTATTAACAATCAAATGTTCCTTAAGCCATATGGTCCTGTCAAAGATGATGTTTAAGTACAAAGACTGTTCACTGCTAGAGAAAATATTATTGACTGGTTCAGGTTATTGTTTAAAATCACAATATTTAATAATAATAAAAAAGAAAAATAGCAATGAGTTACAGTTAACACTTGAAAGATCTGATTTGTTTTTTAACAACCACAGGCAATTTACAAAATGGTGTCATCGGTGATGAAGATGCCAGAGGACGAATCAACACCAGAGAAACGAACTGACAAGATTTTTAAACAAATGGACACAGACAACGATGGTAAACTGCCCAACTTACATTTTGTCTTACTTGTATGTGAACTATAATTTCCTCTACAATTAGCTGTAAGTATTTTAGCACAGAGACTTAGCAGTGGTATGTACAGCTGGGAAACGGTTTGGGATTTAATCCTCAAGGCCACTGACTGTGTCTTATGATGAGTGATGTGTCACTCGACTTTTGTCAAATAAGAACCTCTGCGTTCTGTTTGCCTCAGTTATCAGTGCAAATCAATAAACCTGAACAATATTTTACATTTAAACTGATATCAAATGTGTACATTAAAAAATGACAGTCAAATTTACTGTGTACAGTGGAACAAGTGGAACTGCAAATGTTCAAATGCCTTAATCTCTTATTTACAAACTAACCTGTGAACACACACCTGTCACGCCCCCTCTGGCACGTACAGTCAGTACATACTGCATTTTTCACCTGCACGAGTCGAGTTCATACACTGACGGGCACTGTGTACGGAGGGCCACACCCTAATCAGCATTACTTCTCAGCCCTGTGCAGGCGCCATCAGTCAGCCAGCAGGGGCCGCAGTTGCACCAGTTATGAGGATCTATGATCGGACTTTTTACCCCAACCCTAAACAACAGCCAATCGTTGTTCATGCTGCCGCCCAGCCCAGTCAGAAGGCAGAGCTGAGATTCGATACGATGTTTTCAAAACCCCAACTCTGGTGTGCTAGCGTACTTTACCGCTGCGCCACCTGAGCGACGCATTTAAACAATATTTACTGGTTTTACTCATTTACAAAAGGCAAACTAGAAATGCCTGTTACTGAATATATTTTCAGATAACTTTGATAACGTTCAATGTTTTATATAAATTGCAAGCAGACTTAGTTACTGTACCTTGCCAAAGTAACATGTTGAACATTTCATTATAACATGCCCATGTGCATAAGTCACTATGGAAGTATATCCAGAAATACATGAAAATTACTAACCTTTTCCTCATTAATATTGCAGGAAGACTTTCTCTGGAGGAGTTCATCAAGGGTGCCAAAAGCGATCCCTCCATAGTCCGACTGCTCCAGTCTGACCACAGCACCTCCCGTCAGTTCTGAAAGCAGCAGCATTCACAGCAAACCAGACCAAATATAACTCAAACAAGCGTTCCGCTGGTTGCTACAGCGTATTACTGCATTTCCCAGATCGTCTTTGCAGTTGAATTTCCCAAAGCTAGTGACATTATTCACATTTTTGTTCATGTGCTTAGGAATGGTGTTAAAGCTAAATTATATATTACAAAACATTTAGGCTATTAATGTTACTAAACTTGATCCTAAAGATGCAAACAAGTTAATAGTTAAAGTTAACAATGTCATTCTACACAGGAAGCTGAGAGAAAGTAAAAATGGACAAGTTTGACTCTTCTTGTGCAATATGTGATGATTAATGGTAGAAAAAGTGCAGCCACATTTTTAACAATCTTAACTCATAAAAAGCTCACAAAACAGCCTCATTTATCTTTACAACCTTTGTTGTTGTAATCAGTGTTGCAGTGGGGCCGGCACCACACACACAGCCACCTACCAATTATGTAAATGAGCCAAGCTCCCTTCTTGGGGAGTAGAAGATACTGGAGCACTCAGATAAACCCACATGTACATGACAAAATAAACAGTGACCAGAGCAGAGGTTTCAACCCAGGTCCGCCGGACACAGATGATGTCCCTAAAGATGCAAACAAGTTAATACCACTTTGTTCTTTTATCTAAGAAGTCTGATATTCTACAGGTGTACAATTTACATGCTTCTGAAAGTGAAACTACATCCATTAATGGAAGAGATGCCATATATCAACCAGTGTTTAGTCTTATATAGAATTTTTTTTAAGTTTGAAGCTTTGTCCTTTGCCAGCTTGTGTTTGTGTTATGATTTATGCTTTGTCAAGGTTAAATTGTAGAAACAAATGTGCATGTGTTAAGTATTAGATTATGTGGCCACTAATAGTGACTTCATAAAATGAATATTAGATTGCAAGCAAGAGCAAAATGCAGCACTGCTGTAGCTTATGGTGATCAGCAACAAATAAGGGAATTTGCAGAATTGCTTTGCATTTTTGTATAAAATTATCTGCTGGAATTAAGATAAAAAAGATTTTTAAAAGTGTGCAAACGGGTCAAGATCATGGTGTGATGTCGAGTCAGTAATAAGTCAGCTCAGTTGTGGTTCTTTTTATTTTAATAACAAAAACAAAGCAACCTTGTGTAAGAAAAATCTACACAGATTCCACATCACTCCCTGTTCAGCACAAACAAAAGGGTTTGGACACTCGTTAACTGTTATTTCATAAAACCAACAATTATAAAATCTGTAATATTTGAGAAGGTTTTACAGATAGTCCTAATCATTAAAGAGAACCTTTACACAGGCAAAAAGAGTAGGAATCAGAAAAAGGAAAAAAGCCACTCATGACACTGTACAGAATGTATACAATAACCAACGATGGTTTCTTTTTTTCTTCAAACCTGAATAAATGGCTGCTGCTAAAAAAGTAAAGGAAATTTTCATGAACAGATAATGAACCTAATTCCACAGCTGTGTGCATCATGGGGACAACTGGACAGAAAAAAGTGAAATGACAAACAAGCTGACTATGAAAAACAGGCCTGGCACAGCTAAACCAATCACAATTCCAATTTTACCTCAATTTATTCATGAAAATTACAAGCCACACGACTTCATTTCAACATTTTCAGTAACTTAACGTCCCAGTCTTTTCCTCTTCCATGGGAGAGGAGAGGTGGCTCATGAACTGGCTCAAACCAGACCAGCCCGCTTCAGTATATGCACTCATAATTCATCCTTCTCCAAATCATCCAGGTCCACGTCGCTCAGGTCGATGTCGTCCTCCACAGGAAGCTGAGAGAGAGAGAGAGAGAGAGAGAGAGAGAGAGAAAAGTATAAATAAACTGCTTAGATGCAATATGTGATATGTGTGGTAAATGGTAAAAAAGTGCAGTCATATTTTTAACAACCTTAACTCATAAAGATTACATTAGCAAAACAGTCTCAATGTACTTTTTTCCACCCTAATTTATCTTAACCTGTGTTAGTGTAATCAGTGTTGCAGTGGGTCCGGTACCACACACACAACCACTACACCTACCGATTATTACAATTAGCCAAGCTACCATTTTGGGGAATGTGAAAAACTGGAGCACCCAAATAAACCCACATGCACATGGGGCAAAAAATGCTAAACTCCTTTAACAGTGACCGAAGCAGAAGTTTTAACCCAGGTCCCCAGGACACAAATGTCCCACACCTACAGTATCTACTGTGATTTACCCTTGTTGTACAAAAGTAAATTACAATCAAAGTATAAGAGCGCTTGGTTGCTACAGCGTTAAAACATGCTAGCACACCAGAGCTGACACTTTCTCACAAGTTCGAATCTCTACCTGCAGAACAGGTGCCTACATGGACAATGATAGGCTTGTCAGAAGGGTGGAAATGCCAGAGAGGATTCCTCATAATTTCTGATATTAGGACCTCTGCTGGCTGACTCGATGGTGCCTGCACTGAGAGGGGGGATGATGAAGATCAGTGCAGGATATCAATCTTATAAATCATATCATGATACGAATGATAAAAACTGGCCTCACGCAGCTACTACACGCGTGTGGGAGGGGGCATGTGTTAATTACGGCCCTCCTCAGTCAGAAATGGAGGAAATGCAATCAAGTAACTGGACACAACTAGATTGGGAGAAAATTGGGAAAATGCAAAAAATTTTGCTGAAATAAACGGATTCAAAATAATTTTTAAATACTAGTTCAAATTTTATTTTATTTAGTCTTGTAAAATACTTCAGAAGAAAGCAAGGCTGACCTTTTAGGGCAAGCAAAGCATTTATTTATTTAATGAGAAATTAGTTCCAGGCTCTGGAGCCACACATTTGTGAACAATGCATTAGCTGCAAAATCTTGTTGTAGATTGGTAGCAAAGCCAACTGATAAAAGGCTATGCTAGAAACAATCAGCTACCAGCCCATTGTTTTACATTCACTTCTACTTACAACTCCATCGTTGCCATCCCAGGCTTCCACAGCATGGACCTTAGGCAAAGCTCCACCTGCTACTGTGGCAGTTGAGCCACGACCAACAGAGAGATCCCTAAGGTAGAAAAAAGAAATACATGTCCCACATGACCAAACTGCTTTCTTAACTGAGTAAATATGCAGTCATGTGTTAAAGCAAAAACAAAAAAAAAACGGTAAACACACTACCTTAAGAACTCGTTGATTCCCGTTTCACTGAACGAGCCTTTCAACAGAGCAAACTTCATCTTGCGAGCATTAATTGCTGCCATGGCTGGGTACCCGAAACCACCAATCCCTAGTGAGGACTCGAGTTCCATCTGAGCTCCAGCCTCAGTCCACAACCAGCTAGAGAAACAGGGGAGAGTGAACACATGTAAATAACTGCCTTAGTGATGTATGAATTAACATTTAGTACTTTAAATAACATGAAACAGAAAACTGTTCCTTGTGTTTATTTAAATAATCAACACACTAATAAACGATAAGCACACTGACCCCCACATCTTCTTCTTGTACTTCTCAGCCATCTTCATCATCACTTCCAGATAATTATTTCTGCCTGATGCACCTATAAAAATAAATAGGAAGCGTTAGCATATACTGTATATGTGCTTGGTTTTAATGCAGGCGAATACCAAAAAAAGAAAATAAATAAATAAATGGTTGGTTAGTTTTGCCTCAAATACTTAAATAAATATGGCCAACTGCTATCCTTTTGGCCAACTAAAGCTAAAAACATACAGATAAGTGCTTGATCAGTAGTAAGTAGAAACATACAGCTGTGATTGACTCACATTAATGCACCCCTGGATATTAACTCCACCATGTAAAATATCTCCTGAAATAAAGTGTTCAGTGAAATTGCTTGGATTTAGAATGAACGTCTTTGTCATATATACATATACGTAAACGTGTACAGTACAATAAATATTTTTCGCATAAGCCAGATTGTTTGGAAGCTGGGGTCAGAGCGCAGGGTCAGCCATTGTACAGCACCCCTGGATTAGACATGGATAAGGGCCTTGCTCAAGGGCCCAACGCATAGCAGAGGCTGGATTTTAACCAACAATCTTCCAATTGATAGTTCAAAGCTCTACCCACTAGGCTACCGCTGTCTCTCGTACAAAAACCAGACTAAGTTCATCAGACTGTATGTTTAAACACATGAAACAACAAATGAAAGATTCACGACAACAGTAAGTGCTTACATTAGGCATGTCAGCGAGCTAGAATTTGATGATTTTACAAAGTTTTATTAATAAATTTGTTGCCTACTTGAATCCTGTGTAACAAAAACCTTCTATGCTTTTTGGAAGAGCACTCAACACAAGTCCTAACCCTAACCCTAACCCTATTCCTCCCACCCCTGCTAATTTATATTATTCCGTTTATAATAAAAAAAAACTAATATTTTATAGAAGTTCATACCAGTGTCTAGAATATGAGGCAAAATGGCAATTACACACAACTGATGATCGTCACAAGTCTTCTTTAGGATGTCCTCATTCAAAATCTAAAAAAAGGACAATAAATTACATAAATAAAAAAAACAAATGAACAAAGTCTTAAAACATGCTAAATGTAAACCACTGCAAAAAGCCAAGAAAGCTAAACTGAAATGTAATAAACAGACCAGACCTCGAAAAGTTCTGGTGGAGGAGCATTATCAGAGTAGAGGTCCAAAGCACGTGCAACGATGTCTGAGCGAGTACGGCCGCCCTGATAGTCCTCTGGCTCCTCTTCTTTACGGAAGATCTTAATGGTGGGGAACCCTCTTATCTAAAAATGATAAAAATTAGACCATCATGAATTAAAGCATATGCAAATTTTGTATCTGTAAATCTAGTGATTAACCTACAAATCATATACACATGATCAAAGCTTGTTAAATAAAATATTAATATCATAAACTTTTGAATTTTATATTGAGAAAACTTGATTAACATGTATTTAACTGTGGAGTTAATTAGACTCACGCCATAGCGGCTTGCCAGGCCCTGGTGAACAGTAGCATCCACAGCTCCCAGCTTTACTTTACCATTCGTCTGCTCTTTGACCTGACTAGCAGCAGCTGTCCATTCAGGCTCGAGACTGAAAATTACCAAATCAGAGATAAAGTGCATTATATAGTGCATTTATTTATCACCGGTGACTAATCGTAAATGAAATCTACAGGCTAAAGTTAAATGAAATCACATTGGAAAACATTCTGGAAACAGTATAAATCTCTGTGAAGCAGACACACCAGATGATTAGAAAGTGTAAATATACTGGACCATGTCTAGACTACTACACATTGAGACAACTTCATTATCAGTCTGCCTACGTACTGCCATAGACATGGTGCTAACAGTAAGAATTGTTCAAACTAGCATATAAACTGTAGATAAGGAGGCCAAATCTGTTTATTTTTATATTTTATATTACTGTTTGTTTTGTTTCTTATGAATCCTTGCACATGATTATATAAGCAGTACACTACTACTAGACACAACTCCAAAAAGTTACCATAGAAAGTACCATAGTGGGAACCCATGAAACCTTTGCTACACTTTTAACAATATATGTAGATTGTTATAAGGAACCTAGAACAATAAAATGAAATGATCCAATCCCAATTTAGAAAACACACAAAAGTGGAACAAGATTTCTGAACACCAGTGTTTATTTAAAGAACACCCTCGGAGCTCAACATGTTTAAATATGCATTTACTTTCCCCTACAAACTAGACAATTTACTGTCCACATTATTTTAATCTCAGCTCAGAGAACCCTGCATTTGGCAATGTTAGTAACAAAGCAGAACAGATACATCTGGTATTGGTTTGTTTGTTTTATTAGGATTTTAACATCATGTTTTACACTTTGGTTACATTCATGACAGGAACGGTAGTTACTCATTACACAAGATTCATCAGTTCACAAGGTTATATCAAACACAGTCATGGACAATTTAGTGTCTCCTATTTACCTCACTTGCATGTCGTTGGACTGTGGGAGGAAACCGGAGTGCCCGGAGGAAACCAAAGCAGACACGGGGAGAACATGCAAACTCCACACAGAAAGGACCCAGACCACCCCACCTGGGGATCAAACCCAGGACCTTCTTGCTGCGAGGCGACAGTGCTGGCAACAGTGCTACCCACTTAGCCACCGTGCTGCCCTCTGGTATCGGACTGGTGGCTGAAACTGATGATTCTTTTTTTTGACATGATGACTTCACTTGGATACGATGTTCACTACAGTGTCTAAAAGCCAAAACTGTTGCAGCCTATATAGTGCACGAAAGTGAAAACTAGGAGTGAATTTAAGATTGGGTTCACGCTAATGTGACCAAGGCAATTTATCAAGCAGCTGCATACTTGGACATGTTGCTATAGAAGAAACTATCAGTCAACTAATCAATAATGAATAATGAACTATTTTAACTGATTTTGCTGATTAGTTGTTGCAGCTTTAGCTAACTAACAAGCCTAATACAGTTTTCTAATATAAAAGGTTTTAGTGCTTATGCAATAGAAAAACATACTTGACAAAATGTAGGCAAATAAAAACAAACTCACTTTTTGCAGTGTCCACACCATGGAGCAAAGAATTCTACCATCCAGACATCACCACTGTCCAAAACCATCTGGTCAAAGTTATCATCAGTCAGCTCCATCACATCCTTTGTACTGCCACCACTGCTGCCACCAGAACTCTGAAATCCACAAAACAAAGTTAATTTAATATAAAACAAAACAGAGAAAAAGAGAAACTACTAAATCCCAACAACAGTACACATTAATACCTGTTTGTTGTAGTCATAACCTCCAGATCTTCCATTCTGTCTGTCCTTGACCAGAGAGCGCACAGCACTCAAAGCTGCATCAACGATAGCCTGAGTGCTCCGTCCACCTACACACAAAAAGACAAGACAGAGTTTAAATTTACAGCAATGTACACACACAGATCTGGTTAACTTGATTCATCAAAATTACATGCACAGTTTTACGGTTGGAACACGGTACCTTGGTAATCCTCAGGTTTGTACTTGTTTGCCCCAAAGATCTTAATGGTGGGGAAGCCTCGTACTCCATACTGACCTCCCAGTGTATTGTGTTGGTCTGCATCAACAGCACCCACCTTAACAATGCCCTGTTGAGTGACAGCAAAGTTCAAATAAATTAACACAAAACAATTCATGCTATGATTGTGTTTTTCTAACATGCATACTGTGGACTTTTTTTTTTTACATGATTATTTTAGTTTGACAGCTGTTTAAAACTGTTTGGGCATATGGCTGATGTGCACTACATTCTTATTTCAAGTAAACACATTTTCAGAAATATCATGATTTTGCATTAGTTCAGAGACTTCCCACCACCTTCTCGTACATACAGGTGGGTGGACTGACTGCTCTAAATGAATAAGTGACAAAATAAATGAGTAAGCGAGTGTTTAGCTTGTCTTAGATTGAGCGCCAGACTATTAGAATGCAGGACACATTTTTATCCACAAACAGTTACAGTGGCTGCAGGTTGTGATACCAACCAGAAAGTATATTTAACTGATTATCACATGAGCGGTTTGAAAACCAAATAGTTGGCAAATCCATAGTTATGGTTATTTCTAGTCTATGGTGCAGGCCTCAGACTTATCCCAGACTCACTTTGCACTAATAAACAATACACCTTGTTTATGCCACTGTGTTGATTTTTGGAAGTCAAGTTCTTACCCTGCTTGATACCCACACACTTCAGTATTCTCTGGCTTTTCATTTCTCTAAATACATGTGTATTTAATAAAAAAGCTAAGCATGTTCATTTTCCATTTAAAATTAATAAAGACACAATGGTGATCATTAAATCAAAATCGTACCACATTATCAAGACTTGACCTTAACTGTTCTTATATTAAAGTATGAGCAAAGCTGAGCAGTTTACCTTTAAAGCAGTAGCTGCTTTTTTCCACTCTGGCTCCAAGTGCTGGCAGTGTCCACACCTAATAAAAAAACAAGACTTAATAGAGCCTGAGAATTAAACAGATATTAGACACACATGTCCGATGCACCAGTTGTGTACACCTAACAAGCACCCAAGAAGGTCCAGACTGTACATCAAAATATGCCCATCTTTACTTACCAGGGGGCATAAAATTCCACCAGCCAAAGACTTTCACTCTGCAGAACCTCCTGGTTAAAGTTTGAAGGATTGAGCTCAATCACATCATCACTGGGAGAGTACATGCCCTGGACTGACAGAACAGCCACGTAACATCCCAGCACACCTAAGAAACAAGATCAACAAATTAAATGACAGCACACAAACTATTTTAAATGGGTATTAAACACAGTGTGAGATAACAGACTAGTGTAAATATGGATCTGTAATCTATGGGTTAATACCCAGATCTTTGTGAATGACATTTATTTATATTTATATATTATATATTTGCAAATTTTGTCTGGAGAGCTGACATTTGGACAAGTACATACTTTAGTCATCTGATTCCAATTATGTTGCTGACTTAAATTGATGTATAAGGTGCAACCAATAGTCAATCTGTGTTGAGAATAAGCAAGCTGTTCACAAATAAGCCACCTGAACACACAACAATATCATGGTATTTTGTTTGCCATTTACATCCAACCTTACCACTTAAATACAATGTAAATTGACTTTGTTTTTGTTGCACATTACCTTTCAGTGTAAAGATTCAAAATTAAAACTTATATTACACCTGTAGCCTAGCGGTTAAGGTACTGGACTAGTAAGCATAAAGTTGCTGGTTCAAACCCCACTACTGCCAGGTTTCTACTGTTGGGCTCTTCAGCAAGGCCCTTAACCCTCAATTGCTCAGACTGTATACTGTCACAGTACTGTAAGTCGCTTTGAATAAAGGCGTCTGCCAAATGCTGAAAATGTAAATATTACTAAATAAATCAATTTATTTATACATATACATTATTTAAAGCTAGTTAAGATAGAAGTATTTTGTCATTGTTAAAGCATTTTGGTCATGCTACTGTTGATGTATATTAAAATAGGTCACATAAAGAATATGTTCATGGCAGAGCTGGGTTTCTTTCTTTAATAACATCCCACCATTCGGTCAAATTTCTTTTTAGCATATGGTGGCAGGTCTATCTGTAATAAGAACAGGAAAATCCCCAGATATAATCAATCAGGATGCCATGCCATAAAATGAAACCTGATAATCTAATTGAAATGAATGAATGTGTAGTAGATTTTCACAAAACCCACTGTGAATGTTTAAGGAATTTTAGGTAATGCAAGGGGTTTTCTAGCACGAAGGTTGTGTGTTTTAAACTTTCAGTCACAGAAAATTTCCCAAAACACAACAATGCTGGACAGGTTCCCTCAAGGTGCATTAAAACCTTTACCTTCAACGTTAAAACTTATTATATAGTTCAACTGTATGGACTCCAACTCGTATGATAATTAGTAGTCACAATGTACAATAAACACACAATTTTATATCTATTTATTGTTGCTCTTTACTGAGATATTCACACTCGTCAACCAGAGCTGTTTTATCTTATTTATTTTTATTTTAACACTATTTGTCAAGCCAGTACAGCACAATCAATTGAACTAAACAAATTTAACTTGCCAGGGTGAAAAATCTTACTTATAATGGTAATTCACCTCATTTTACAGGCTTGTTTTTCTCAGAAAGCGTGTAAGGTGAGGTGATGAGTATTTCTGCTTCATTAAAACCAATAGTTTTATATTGTGAAACCTTACAAGGAACCAAGTAAAATAGCAATGAACCAGTGAGTTTCATGCTAACTGGCTAACTACAGCTTACGTATTCTACTCAACCGCTCCAATAAACACAAGTAGCTCAGAAGCTAACATATACCCAACAATATAATGTGTAAAATAAATAAGTCTTACCTAATAAAGCTCGCATTTTGAATAGAGGCTGCGCTCCAGCACTCACACACTCCTCTCTGTATCCGTGTAGAGCTTTAATAAACACTAACTGCACAGCTCACTGCTGCCCGGTTCTGCACTCTGCACACGCTACCTTACCGTGGCCCGCGCTGATTGGTTGAACAAAACCGGGAACAACTCACAGCCAATCAAATCCAGCCGTGTAGTGTTAAGAGGCGGTTAAGATGTGTCAGCAGAGAGAAACAGAAATACAACCCGCGTGTCCAAAACCACGCCACAATCACTATGTAGTGCACTAGTTAGGGAGCATATTTAAATAATCGAACCTGAAAGCGTGTAATAGGACATTTATTAACTCATTCATTCATTGTCTGTTCTACCACCGCCTGGGTCGCTGTAGGTCCGATTCATTGGGCGAAAAAGGCAGTACAGGACACACCCTGGACAGATCATGAAAAGGCAGTCACACACATCCACAGGGAGAACATGCAAACTACATACAGAAAGGACCCTGAAATTCAATCCAGGCCCTTCTTGCTGTGAGGCAAAAGCACAACTCACTGCACCACGGTGCCACCTTAGAGCCATTATGAAAACCAGTAACAGACTGGCATATGGTATTGTTCCAAATGTTGTGGTAGAGGCATTGTAGGACACTTAAAATCTACTTTTACTAGGTATGGAATAGGGAGCACTTTGCAATTCTGGATACAGCGTTGATTTGCGCTACAGTAAGCGTCACACCTTCTAGAGACAAACGGAATATTACAATGCTAGTTATCATTATTCATTCATACATTTTTACTAACCACTTTATCCTGGTCAGGGTCATGGTGGGTTCGCCCAGAAACAGTAAACAGGGTGTTATTCCACCACAGGGTGAGGCTTATTAACTTATTTACTCATACATAGGGAGAGGGTTGGGATATGGGTTTGAATTGGGTGAAGCACACTGCCTCTGGGCTCTGCAGTAGTGCTAATGCTTTCTTTAAAGGAGTGAAGTGTTAAACTCCTGGCCTATTTAAAAAATGAGAAAATACAGTTAGCACCGTTGTTGTTGTACAGTTAGGATACTTTTATTTTCAGTCCACATTGGGGCTGCACGGTGGTTCGGTGGGTAGCACTGTCGCCTCACAGCAAGAAGGTCCTGGGTTTGATCCCCTGGTGTAGCAGGCCGGGTCCTTTCTGTGTGGAGTTTGCATGTTCTCCCTGTGTCTGTGTGGGGTTACTCCGGGAGCTCCGGTTTCCTCCCACAGTCCAAAGACATGCAAGTGAGGTGAATTGGAGACACTAAATTGTCCATGACTGTGTTTGATATAACCTTGTGAACTGATGAATCTTGTGTAATGAGTAACTATCGTTCCTGTCATGAATGTAACCAAAAGTGTAAAACATGACGTTAAAATCCTAATAAACAAACAAAAAATCCACATTGCTTATTTTTGTCTTCTATTCATGGTCACTTTTAGCTTTTAATTTTTGGTCAAAGCACTATTCTCCTTCCAGCACTGACAAAAAGTTTTAAAGCATCCCAACAACACTGCTGCACCTGGTACACTTGTACCAGTACAACACACTCTACTGTGCCTTTGCAGTGCTGACAATAATTTACTAACTAAATAATATTGTTATGTGGAGGTCCTATTAAGGTCCCTTTTGATTGATAAAGGGGGTACAAAGGGTGACAAAATGTACAAAGCAATAGATCAGTTACAGTCAGTAATTGTAGGTTTAACTTATAAAATAATGAATGTAACAGTAAGGTGTACCCAATAAAATGCTTGGTGAGTGTATATACGAGCTAATCTCAGTGCATCTCAAAGAAGTAGAAAATGTATCAAACTAAGTTTTTGAAGTTCGTTTGTATTATTATTTATTAATATTTAGAATACTTACATTTCATTTTACAACACAAACCTTTTCTACTTAAAGTATAGAGAGGAAAACAGTTATCAAAATCAAAAGCAAACCACTGCATACATTATACATTTAAGAAAACAGTATTTAGATTTTTTAAATCACTTGATTGAGATGGTTAGGAATAGTTAAATTGTAAAATTCCAAAATGATTTACATTCTTACCTAAATAGGGTTAGTCTATAGACATGCTTCTAAACTATTAAACATATTCAGTCAATGGTAATGTTAATCAATTGATGGTGATTGGTGGTCATACATTTGTCGTGACTAGCATCAGAGAACTTATAAAGCAAGATTTTAATAGCATTCTGCCTGTTGTGACTGAATCCATTTGTGGTAGGTGAAAATTTGTTTCTTTTCTCATTTCTTTTTTTAAAAATCCTTAATGTTTAAAAATGTGATTTTGGCAGCTATAAAAAGAGAGGAAAATGCTCACCAAAATACCACAAACAAGTCAAACTTTCTAGAGTTTATTTCTAAAGTTCATTTTATTTAGTCTTCATACAGACAAAAAAAATAATCAATACTTCACACTGATAAGAACTATAAATACATATCTGAGATATAAATAATTTAGATTCAGTGCAATCAAGTGTAAAACTTGTTAATCTGTTCACACAATCACAAGAAACAACATTGTTATGGAAGAAGCAAGCAAGTACAAAACACTGTAGGTGTGCACTGCAAACTGTAAACCAGTAGCTGAAAGATGGGGACAATTGTTCTCTATTTTAATTATAAAACTGCAAAAAAAAACTTGGTGAACTTGACCTTGGTGTTTGTATAAGCTACTTATAAAATGTAGTCTCATATTCATGCCTTAATACAAGCACATTTTACCTAAACTAATAAAACACAAACAGTGATGAAGCCCTGTGATGAATTGTCATCCTGTCTGGGGTGTGTTACTACGACGGCGTATTAGGGCCACTGTAAAAATATTTTTAAGCTTTGATTTCGAGAACAAAGTCAATTGGGAGATTGGGGATTTCTTTATTTGTGAAACCGATCATGAACATCCCTCATTTTAACACAAGGAGGTTGCTATGGCCATAATATTTCGACTTTAATCTCGTAATTATTTCAACTTTAATCTCATAATATTTTGACTTTAATCTCAAAATCGAAACTTATACGACTTTACTCTTAAAATCAAAATAAAAAAAATATTTTTCTTTAAAGTGGCCCTAATATGCCGTCGTATGTTACTGCATTGCACCCAGTTATTCTGTGGAAACAGGACCCACTGTGACCTTGCCACAGATAAAGCAGTGTTTAAACATGAAAACGGATGAATAAATATCAATGAAGTGGTGCATTAACTAAAGCTAGATTTTATCCCACCTAACTGAAAATGTAATAAAGAAATTTTTTTCAATTTTTTAAATACCAGGGTTACCCTACCAGGGTTTTATCAGCCTGGACTGTAAGTATTTATGAAAGAGAGGTACAATTATTTGTCTGATGATCATGATCCTTAGTTTAGACAGGACATTTGACTACAATGACTTAAATATCAAGACCACAATTTAAATAAATAAATCAGTCATAATATACCTCCAGGATACAGATTACATTTGTGCTTACAAAAGTTATTTAGGCATTATCTTTTTTGTATTTTATGACAAACAGCTTATTCAAAGAAATTGTTCCATGCTAATTGTTCTGTCTGCTGCATTTAGGTTTAAGCGGTAACAATAAACACAGGTTCTTAAGCAAGGCATAGCATTTCTTAACAGTATGACTGAGCTAACGTATTTCTCAATTTTATAGTAAACAAGATAACGATATAAACTAATAAAGAAAACTCTAGATTGAAGACAGAAGCATGTATATTATTGTACAGGATTGAAAAAGTGAAAAATATATGCTTGTGTACAATAGCATGAGTAGGTAAACCTTCTGGAAGAAAAAAAACTGTTTACAAAGAATTGTTTAGAAATTAGCACAAATGCAGAAACAGAAAGACAAAAATTAAATACAATGGACAGACCATTCTACTTCCATCAGGCACCCAGCATCTTCTTGACCAGGTAACCAGGCAAGCTGTAGATGAAGAGGCCCACCATGATCAGCAAAAGCAGTGCCAGGACAATCTTGATGATTAGCCATTTGTAGCGGTTGCAAACCAGGTAGCGTACAGCCTTCAGTGGGTTCATAAACCAAAGGACGGTGGTCTCGGGACGGCTGTCAGGTGGAGCAGGTTGGTGGAGTAATAATAAAGAGGTGATTTGAAAAGAGAAATGAGTAGCAAATAGGGAGAAAATAAAACCAACTGTTAGTAACAATATAAAAGAGGTTCTGATTTTATTAATTGTTTTATAGTCTAATAGTCATTAGTTCTGTGGATCTTTTGGCTTAAATGTGGATAAAACAAAAGGGCGAGACCTAATTCAGTTAGAATTTTTTAAGTCACTCTGTGTCTTAAAAACTGACAGTGGTTGTGTCCCAAATTTTAAAATTGCCTAACCCATAGTATGTGGAATTAGTGCACTACAATTATGTATGCACATGTTATGTGCATTGACTTACATACTGTATGTATCTCTGTTGTGTATGGCTGTAACAGAGCTCTGGATTTACATTTATTTACCATTTATGTGCCATTTCATTACTTTAATGCTGGATGGCGCCAGATATTCACCTGGTACTTCATTCATTCATTCAATGTCTGTAGTGGGTACAATTCACTGGACGAAAGGTAGGAAACAACCTGGACAAGTTGCCAGTCCATCACAGAGCAAACACACACACACACACATTTACATCTAGGGCAATTTTGTGTCTCCAGTTGGCCTGACTGCATGTCTTTGGACTGTGGGAGGAAACCGGAGCACCCAGAGGAGACCCACGCGGGCATGGGTATAACATGCAAACTTCACACAGAAAGGACCCAGACTGCTCCACCTGGGAATCAAACCCAGGGCCTTCTTGCTGTGAGTCGAGAGTGCTACCCACCATGCCGCCGACGTGGTACTTGGCATTGTGCTTTATTATGTATTTTAATGCAGGCATACTTCGATACTCTCTGTAAAGAATACGTATGTTATTTTACTGTGTATACTGTAGTGAGTTTTTTTTTGCGCAATTGAAACACAGATGACATGGGTCTTTAAAAGTGTTATTTTGCTATTTATCATCTCTTATTATAGGGTATCAGTTTAGATTACATTAGATACTTGGATAAGAGTGTCTACAAAAAAGCATTTTCTTTTTTTTAAGTAGGCACTAAGAAGTAACCAGTTGTTAATCATAATCATAATGAGTAATTGGGAAGCCATGTAAGTTAACTGACATTACCGAACTTTGTACACCCCCAAAAATTATCATCTAAACTGCTGGAAGTTTATTTTGACCCACTGTAAAAAAAAAAAAAGTGACAATATTCATTAAAAGTCTTTTTTTTTTTTGAAAAGGAAGTCATTCAGTCACAGAAAAAGAATAGTTGCAGAAATAATACTTGCAGGAAATATATACATTTCTGTGAAAATGTAACTGACCCCATTCTAATTATTCTGTAATGTGTTCCACTACATAAGTTTTAAATAACAAATCAGATCATTCATCACCATCTTGCCCTGTCCTAAATATCTTCCTCTGTCATCCCAGTCACATGCATGTCCTCTGTTACAACACCCATAATCCTCTTCCTTGATCTTCCTCTCCTCCTCCTGCCTGGTGACTCCATTCTTAGCATTCTCAGAACTCTCATCCTTCCTCTGCACATGCCCAAACTATCTCAATCTCACCTCTTTAAAACATCCCAACTGCCCTGTCTCTCTAATAAACTGGTTTCTAATCTTATCCATTCTTGTCACTCCCAACGAGAATTTCAGCATTTTCATGTCTCCCAGCTCCAGCTCCCTCTCCTGTCTTTTAGTCAGTGCCACTGCCTCCAAACCATATAACATAACAGGCCTCACTACTGTAAACTTTCCCTTTCACTCTGGCAGATCCCCTTCTATCACAAATCACTCCTGTTGGAATAAGTTGGAATAAGAAAGGGATACCAGTGGTTTTCCGATTTCTCCTCACGCCCCCAGCAGTTTCTTAACCAGGTATCCTGGGATGGAGTAAAGAAAGAGGCCGAGGAGCAGGAGTAGCAGCAGCAGCGCCAGCGTCTTCAGAATCAACCAGCGGTAGTGGTGCCAAATGAAGTACCGTATGGACTTCAGAGGATTCATGAACCACAAGAGACTGGTGTCTGGCCGACTTTTTCCAGAACAGTAATGTGTATGAATGGAGGAAATCAAAGGGTAAGGATGGACAGAGGAAGAAATGTAATATGAAGGGGGAAAAGATGATGGAGCATGAAAATATGAAAGAAGGAAGTCAATCAAAGTTCTGTCTTTGCAGTCTGACACATTTAAGTTAACAATGCAAAGCACATTAGTGCTTTATTTTATAGTTAATTATTTAATTAACTGTTGTATAATGAACCTTTTTGATACATATGCCTAACATAATACCATTTTACTATTTAGTTAGTTTCTTTAATATTTGTGTGTGTATTTATATTAAAAATAAAGTCTTACTTTGGTTTCTCTAGTGGTTCTGGCTCGTTCCTTCCGAGGCCAACAGGATTTTTCTCTGCTTCCTCTGCTGTTAGTAAATGAAGCTCTGCCTCCACTTTACCCTGTTGTGGAAATGAATAGTGGAAAGAGTATTCAGAGAGAAAAGAAAGTTTCTTATTTAAATAATAGATTACAAAAGTAAATATTTTTAGCAATTTAAACATTTGTGTTACCGTGAGCTCTGGCTCGTCATTCTCATTTTGTGCCATAAAAGGCCACCAGCCCTTCACTCGTTTCTGTTTAAATATGGAGATAGTTGGCAGCTCTTGTTCATTAATAATCATATCCAGGGAGCACAGTTTGGATGATTTTGCTCCACGAGGAAACCGATTCAAATCCAGCTCGAGTGCACCTAAAAGAAAAGGAATCTTTACATCATGCAACTCCACAGGTAACACAAGCGGCTAGGGTGAGAATAATCAAACGTGTCTAATTACATGAAATGATAATAATTATACCTAAGAAGTCATCTGAGGAGAAATGATCAGCATCCCACACTTGCAGGATGAGGCGAGCGGGGATCTTGTACTCCGTCTCATCCCAAGAGAACAGGGACTCTTTCTTGGAGACCACAATTCTCTCCTCAGCCACAAGATAGTCGAAGGGATACACAAAGCGCCAGTTGAAGTTTCCTTCTCCAGTAAGAGAGCGGTAGTGCACGTCTGTGTCCTGCTTATCTTCTGTTTGGCCTTTCAGCCAGCTAGGCAAAAAGGTATTTTAAAAATGACGTGCACGTTTTAAGGTAGGCATATCAAGGTAATTTCATCATTAAGCACATTTCTATTATATGTTGTACGTATTTTAATACTCAAGAATTGGATTAGATCTTTTAAACCATGGTGTTTAATTACAGCAAATAATAACACATAAAAGTTTCTTTTAGAAATAAATATGACAGTATAATGTCTTATGATGTGTGCTTATCCTAGAATTATAATTAATTTATGCTACAGTTAAAAATAGTATACTGAATGAAAAAAAGTACTGATAGCACATATAATTAAACTAAATACTTGGTACACAGTTGTAGAGAACATACTATATGGCGATTTATAGGTGGACACCCCTTTTTATAACAGATCATTGAAAATAATTATATAAAATAAATGTGATTTCACTAGAAATCACATTTAGAATGCCAAACAAGCTCATCGTGAGGTGTGATTAGAGTTCTGCAATTTTTAAAATCTCTGTGACTAAATGTATCAAACACATCTGATCAAACCTCTACAAACTAGATTATTATATTGATATACTGTGGGTTTTCTGAAAATATGACCAAATCCACTGAATAAAATATTAATATAGTAACTAAACAAAGTTGGTGGTGTAAATTCTGAAATGTTATTTAACTTTATTTAAACATACAGACAAAAAATTAAAGATTACTAAGACCAACCACACATCTGTCACACACCTGCCCATACCTACCCTCTGACATAAATGTCACTGGATTTTTCCCCCGTGAAGTAATCATCGTCTTCCAGAATCACATCATCAGTATTCCAGATTATCACCCTGAGCTCATATCTGGTAAAGTGATAGAGGAAGAGACAGAAGCAGGGGATATATAAACATTCTTTACCTACATTTTAAAAATCTAAAGAATATGCCAGTAAAACATGCTAGCACACCAGAGCTGACATTTTGAACTTGTCAGTTCAAAACTCAGCTCTGCCATCCGGCTGGGTGGCTATATGAACAACATTTGGCTGTTGTTCATCCAGGGAGGGAATGCCAGATAGGGACCTCATAACTGATGCAATTATGACCTCTGCTGGCTGATTGATGGCATCTGCACAGAGTCGAGGAATAATGTGATCAGGGTGTGGCTCTCTGTACACAAAGCTGATGCGCAAATGAACTCGCCTCTTGCAGGTATAAAGATATTTTATCTCTATTTTTTTTCTGCTGTGCATCTGTTGACATTTAATTTTTACTCAAGTTGCCCACTTGAATCACCAGCTCTGGAAAAGGCACTTTGTGGGTTTTTGAAAAAGTTTTAATAAAGATAAAAAAAGGTTTGTGAACACAATGTATGCACTGATTTATGTGCACACACAACTAAGGTTGCAAAATAAAATAATAAGATTAAACATACTTCTTTGGTTTTCGTGGTGATATATCTAGTGCGGGTCCGGGTGCAGGTACATCCATTGGAAACATGTCCACCCACAATTCAATCCGCCCCTGTAAGATTTACCAAAGATACTTACAGTCATTGTAATACAGAAGCTAGTTTAAACGTCTATGACTAAATAAAATAAATCCCAATCAACCAAATCAGAATGTTTGTAAAAAATAAAAAAAAAGGCCAGCACTTTTTTCCAGGTTCTCAATTTTCCATACTGTGCTTTTAACTCCTAAAGGATATGAAAATTAAATGTTGTCTTTGGTGTTGTTTACATTTTGAGAAAAAAACTGTTTAAAATGGTTCTAATTCTGTTCACTAAAAAGCACTTGAAGATGAATGTAGAAATAAAATGTTAAAGTAGAATTTCAAGCTAAAGAAAAATAATTGCTAAAATTGCTAAAAGTGTCCGTGCAGCTGCTGTGCTGGTGCTTTTAGGAAAAAATATGACTGGAAAACTAAAAAAAAATCAGCACATTGCCATCTCTTTCAAAACCACAGGCAGTAATATGCCCCCTTGCGACTATAACAGCCTCCACTCTTTTGGGAAGACCACAAGATACTAAAATGTGTTTATTCAGTCAAACGAGCATGTCGAGCACTGATGTTGAGATAACGCTCACCACCCAGACTTCAAAGTTCTACGTGATTTTATAATTATCCAGTAGTCTAAATAATAAATGTGATTGGTTGTGGAGATTAAACGATGGAAAACTGTGATTTCTAATAATAAGTGTCATGCACTTTCTCTTTTTTCTTTAGATGTACTCAATAAGTCTTTGTTCTAATAGAAACATTTACTTCTGCTCTGTTATAATTATTCACACTTTAAATAAATGGTAAACAAAACATTTCAGTACTGAAACATTGTACATTACAACACTTAATTTGAAAAGAAAACTGAGTATTGCACAGTCAAAACTGTGGGCAATGTTATTGTTAGGGTACCTGCTCTATGCCTGGTTTCTCTGGGTTAAGAAGGATCCTTGTCTCCACATGTTCTGGAACTAGTTTGCAGCCAACAACAGGAATCTCCTCCCATTGTTTCAGAGCAGCAAGAGCCACATGTTCATCAGTCTGCTTCCTCAGACCTACACACACACACACACACATACACAGATCCCAGGTTTGCATCTCAAATATTTAACAATAAAACAGATTACTTCTGTAGCATCATGGCATAATAACCTTAAATGACCCACCGTTTTCATCCTCGATTTCTGTTGGCCCCAGGATAATTCGGTCAGCAACTTTAACCCTTCCACCTGGTCCATAATGTGGCCCATCCACCTTGCCCTCTTTACACAACTTGGCAAGGATATCAGATGGCTTCTGAGGATCTCGCCATACGTTGTAGCCATGGCTGTTTGGACAAAATGTATTCAAAATGTATTCAAATCAGTTTACTTAAATTCACATTTGAATTCTGAAAATTACAAAAAAAATGTTTCTTTGTGGAACAGGTCAAGCACAAAATATGTTTTTGTAACCTATAAAAATATAAATCTAAAAAACACATGTATGAACTCTGTTCTAATTCTGTGTCTAATTCATGAAGCTCTGTCTAATTCATGAAGCTGTACATCATGCCCTGAACAGTAATCTAAGGGTACAGTTAGCATCAACCCAAAGAAACTGGATGAACAGTTTCTGTAGTGGCATCCACAATACACTGCAACTATTTTTTAAAGTATCGATTTTGAGAGTAAAGTCGTATAAATTTCGATTTGGAGAGTAAAGTCGTATAAGTTTCGATTTCGAGAGTAAAGTCGTATAAATTTCGATTTGGAGAGTAAAGTCGTGTAAGTTTCGATTTCGAGAGTAAAGTCGTATAAGTTTCGATTTCGAGAGTAAAGTCGTATAAGTTTAGTTTTTGAGAATAAAGTCGTATAAGTTTTGATTTCGAGAGTAAAGTCGTATAAGTTTCGATTTCGAGAGTAAAGTCGTATAAGTTTCGTTTTTGAGAATAAAGTCGTATAAGTTTCGATTTCGAGAGTAAAGTCGTATAAGTTTCGATTTCGAGATTAAAGTCGAAATGATTACGAGATTAAAATCTAATTATTATGGCCATAGCAACCTCCTTGTGTTAAAATGAGGGATGTTCATGATTTGTTATACCTTCATATCGGTTTCACAAATAAAGAAATCCTCAATCTCCTGTCACATCAGCACCAGTTTGTTATTAGTATAAAGACGCTGAAAGAAGCTTTGCAATGAACTGTGTTTATTCAGAAGAACGTGCACCACCGGTGCGCTCGGCATCTGCATCGTCACCAGTACTTCAGCCGAGTCTTATGAACTCGTACGATAAACTAAAGCCGTATGGCATTGCTATAAACGGTTGCATTGACAGGTTTAGTCATCATGTCATGTGGATGAAAGTGTACAATACAAACAGTACCCAAAAATAAATGCGGGTTATTGGATAACCACAATAGTTATAAATCAACTCATTATAGGCTGCCTTGCATGCCGATCCAGGTACTGAGACCCGTGCTTCTCTGAACTGACAAGCCTACGACGGCTGCACACTTATTGGCCACAATCTTTCAACTTTATTCTCATAATTATTTCAACTTTAATCTCGAAACTGAAATTTATACGACTTTATTCGCAAAATCAAAACGTAAAAATATTTTTTACAGTGGCCCTAATACGCCGTCCTAATAAAACGTATAAATGTATACAAATGTGTTTTTGTGCATAATATGCATAAAATGGGTGATATTTTTGAACTTGTCAATAAAGCTGTTATAGTGGTGAAGATAAAAAGTAAATAAAATAAAGTGCTTGCATTATTAAATGCTTACAGGGAATAGGTGGAAGCAAAGCCACAAGTGGCTCTGTGTTTGCTGTAGAAACGGTTCTCCAGATCGATCTTGGTCTCTCCGATTAGGTCATCAGTGCCAACTAAATCCCAGTCAAATATCGATACTGTCAGCATCGACTCCATTGGAAATGTGACCTGTATGTCAAAGGACCTTAAAAGAGTAATATATTTATTAAATACAGTATAACAAGTAAAGGTGAAGTGAAGAACAACACAGATCAAAATTATTCATCATATTATTATTGCTGCTGTTGGCGTTATAGGAAAATGCACTGATGTATCACATAATAAAATTTCTGTATTATATTACTTCTCTATCGTGGGAACTATTGTACCTGTTTTTTCCTTAAAAAAGCATACATTTGAAGAAATACAGCTCATTCACACTCACTTTCCAAAAACAGGGTTAAGTTGTTTAGAGATGTAATTCTCCTTGTCTTTAATCTCTGTCTTTCCCAGTTTAATTACAAGGTAAGGATCAGCTTTCCCATTCAGGTCGGTAGGATGAAGATTAGTGGCCTAAAATGAAAGACATCCGTTTCTGTTACATCAGTACATACAACTGGTATGGAAATAATAGTGAAAGAAAGGTGAGTTTGATCTGGTCAGTTTAATTAAGGTTCAGGGTGTTAACATTAAATGTAACTACCTTAACAACATAAATCCTCACAAGAACACTGATGGGATCATTATGTGGGATATTTTGAAACATGCCCATACTGGAATCGAATCCTGGTTCTTTGGTGATCTCTTCTGAAATAGGTAGCTTGTATATGCACAGTGACCCCTAGATCAAAGTTCACAAAAAAAAAAATATGAATACAAAACAATGTATTTCACCAAAATAGAATTTCTGCTGAGCTCTGCTTTTAATTGTAAAAATACTTTGAATCGGCCCATGACCCGGTCATCATCCACTGCACTGTTGTCATCGTCATCTCCAGCCTTCCCTTTGTACAGATTAAAAGTGTGAAGCCAGTCCTCAAATTCACAAAACTCAGCCTCAAGTTCCTTAGGGTACAACTGGAGATCAACAAAATCCAAAAATCATTTCAAATTAGGATAAGCACATTGAAATATTAATGATGCTTTACTATTGAAATTATTTAGTTCAGGATTAAAACAAACCCTACCCAAAGTCAGCTTATTTTTTATATTTATAATGTATGTAAGAAAGTTCTAGCCTCTAAGCCATTATACTTGCAGGGAAAATCAGAGACACTGACCAGAAACTCATCCACTTTGGGTTTGGCATCTTTTTTCTCTGTCCCATCACCACCTTGATTCTTCTTCTTGTCTTTGTCCTTTTTGGCTTTGCTCTTCTCCTTGTGCTTGGCGCCTTTCACATGAGATTCATCAGGTCTGATCTCTGAGATCAGGGTTGAGAAGTAAGAGAAGCAAATGTCAGTGATCATCAAGCAAAAAGACTACATTTCCAAGCCATAAAGGCTGAAAAAAATATTTATTTTCTTCCTATACTGCAATTAAATGAAAACATTAAGCATTAATGGCCTTTGCTTTAAAATCTTCCATAAAATTAACCTTCATGGCAGGAAATGAGAATACAGACAGTAGGATACATTGTACATCAAGGTGCTAGTTTATTATTTATCTCTAGCACGTATTAAACACAGTATTAGGTACAACTACCATACAGGTGCACTTTGTAAGTATACAGTCAACCCCTTTAATTCTAAGTCCTTCTCACTGTTGACAGAACCTGCAATGGGCATGCGAGCATCTAAACTGGAAAAAAAGCAATGGAAGAAAGTCAATTGGTTCCCCAGTTCTGTTTTCACCAAGATCATGTGAACGGCCAGTCACATGTACATCGTTTACCCTCTGAAGAAACTGCCCTTTTTTGCCTTTATTACTCTGCAGATGTGCTGTAAGTTTCTTTTTAGACATGTGTAGGCATCTTTACAAGCTGGGGCTCATGCAGTGTCACTGGGCAGATCAATGCATTTGAAGAAACATGCATTACTCCCACTTCCAATTACATGACCTAACAGAAGCTTGGCACTGGCTGGCATCAGATAATTGAAAGGGGAAACTGAAATGTCATCCCTCTCACCCACAGAGCAGAGTCAATCAGGCCCCATCTATCATAGCGAAAAATATCTATAGCATTAGTGTGTGCCAGATTTATCAGACATGCCTACCTTGCTGATACCCTGTTGCTTTGCACAATTTGTGTGAGTCATTATCAAGCCTAATAGTAGTCAGGATCTGACCAGGAGACCATAATATTTGGTTAGCATTAATCCTATTTTACTCACAAAATAAAATAATAAAATTTCACATCTTACTATTTTTTGAGTAATGTGTCTTTGACAAACTCGAAATAACAAATAGGTCACAGTGAGTAACTGTAACACAACAAAGTACACGTATACAGTAGCTTCAGGTAATAAAAATGTCATTGAGGGTAAGTATAATGTAAGCATACATAACAAATTGTAGCTGAACATGATGACTATGAAGAAAGATGGACTAAATATGAGATGAGTGAAGTACGATGCCTCAAACCTTGTTTTGTTTTGGTATGACATACTATGCTGACTTTGCTGAAGCAAATTTGATTTTGTTTACCTGCTGCTTCTGCAGCAATCTCCATATCTTCTCGCTCCTCTGCCTCAGCCATGGCTGCTTCCTGGGCTTTTAGATTCTGCATTCAGTAACACAGACATAATGATGTAAGTATTTCTATTTTAGCCTGGAAGAAAAAAATCAAATAGTTTTGAAAGATGATCAATAAAGAACAGATTATCACACCTCCATCATTGTTTCTAATGAAGCAAAGTACTTTGACCACCAGTCCAATACACGCTCATCTTGCTCTTCCTCCTCAACCTCCTCTCCCTTCTTTTTCTTCTTTTTCTTTTTTTCTTCATTCTGTTAGAGTAAAAAATACATAATCGCTTTCCAATAATACTATTAAAAGCAATTGTCCTGAAATACACTAGTCTCACAGGGCAAGACTATAAAGGTTTCAGTTTAAGGGTGGTTTCATTAGGACAGGGCTTTATATATTAAAAGCTAATCTATGACTCCTGCAGGTAGAGCTTAAAGGTTAGCAGTGACTAAATTGGACTGTGTTCTAAATGGCACAGTATCTGTACTAAATAGTCTGTTGGACACCTACCAGTAGTGTAGTTACACACTTTGTAGTACATAAATATGATTTAGAAGGCAGCCAGAAAATCACTTATGTGTGATGTGTAAACAGTTTCCACCAATTATACTCATACTCATATAAGCTCTCATAAGTAAGAATCCACCAGGCAGCATCTCAGTTAAGTATAAAGTCATGTGACATAAATGGTGAAGACAGTAAATGCAGTAAGAGTTAATATCTTCTCTGAGGCGTAAACTGTTCAGTCATTGTACTGTATAATTATAATAATGCTGTGTGTCTCGAGTTATCACAATTCAGACAGTTCATGCATTTGGAGTCAATATTATATATGATAGAGGAAGTGACAGCTGTAAAAATAAATTATACACCGATCAGCCATAACATTAAAACCACACTCACTGTCCATTTTATCAGCTCTACTTACCATATGGAAGCACTTTGTAGTTCTACAATTATTGACTGTAGTCCATCTATTTCTCTACATACTTTTTTAACCTGCCACAGGGCCACCACAGAGCAGGTATTATTTAGGTGGTGGATCATTCTCAGCACTGCAGTGACACTGACATGGAGACGATCGCTCATCTATTGCTGCTGTTTGAGTTGGTCATCTTCTAGACCTTCATCAGTGGTCATAGGACGCTGACCATGGGGTGCTGTTGGCTGGATGTTTTTGGTTGGTGGACTATTCTCAGTCCAGAAGTGACAGTGAGGTGTTTAAAAACTCCACCAGCTCTGCTGTGTCTGATCCACTCATACCAGCTTTACACACACTAACACACCACCACCATGTCAGTGTCACTGCAGTGCTGAGAATGATCCACCACCTAAATAATACCTGCTCTGTAGTGGTCCTGTGGGAGTCCTGACCATTGAAGAACAGCATGAAAGGGGGCTAACAATGCATGCAGAGAAACAGATGGACTACAGTCAGTAATTGAAGAACTACAAAGTGCTTCTATATGGTAAGTGGAGCTGATAAAATGGACAGTGAGTGTAGAAACAAGGAGGTGATTTTAATGTTATGGCTGATCGGTGTATATAAGCATTAGGTTAGCACCTCTAAAATAACTAAAACTAATTATTAGCCTATTTCTGAAATATCCCTTTTAAAGATTAAGCTGCTTTACCAAAGTTAGAGATGTTCTGTTTGTTATGGATTAAGCTAATGCAGAATTAAATCAACTCATATGAGTACTTTGTCTAGATGACCTATCATTAGAGATCTTGGCTGGACCCGCAAAACTAGAGATATACTGACCTTAAATCTAAAATGGATGTAAACTTATGAGCTACTTAAAGTTTTACACATAAGCCATTAACACAAATTGTGACTCACCATATCAACCTTTACAACAGCATCGGAGGTCTACAAAAAAGGTGCAACATAAACATCACATCACAAATTCACAACGAATTAAACAGTTACACACCAACGTGAAGATGACAAGACTATGTTTACTAAAAACATTAAAAGGGTCACAAACATTTCCATACATACAGTGTATCACAAAAGTGAGTACACCCCTCACATTTCTGCAGATATTTAAGTATATCTTTTCATGGGACAACACTGACAAAATGACACTTTGACACAATGAAAAGTAGTCTGTGTGCAGCTTATATAACAGTGTAAATTTATTCTTCCCTTAAAATAACTCAATATACAGCCATTAATGTCTAAACCACCGGCAACAAAAGTGAGTACACCCCTAAGAGACTACACCCCTAAATGTCCAAATTGAGCACTGCTTGTCATTTTCCCTCCAAAATGTCATGTGACTCGTTAGTGTTACTAGGTCTCAGGTGTGCATAGGGAGCAGGTGTGTTCAATTTAGTAGTACAGCTCTCACACTCTCTCATACTGGTCACGGAAAGTTCCAACATGGCACCTCATGGCAAAGAACTCTCTGAGGATCTTAAAAGACGAATTGTTGCGCTACATGAAGATGGCCAAGGCTACAAGAAGATTGCCAACACCCTGAAACTGAGCTGCAGCACAGTGGCCAAGATCATCCAGCGTTTTAAAAGAGCAGGGTCCACTCAGAACAGACCTCGCGTTGGTCGTCCAAAGAAGCTGAGTGCACGTGCTCAGCGTCACATCCAACTGCTGTCTTTGAAAGATAGGCGCAGGAGTGCTGTCAGCATTGCTGCAGAGATTGAAAAGGTGGGGGGTCAGCCTGTCAGGGCTCAGACCATACGCCGCACACTACATCAAATTGGTCTGCATGGCTGTCACCCCAGAAGGAAGCCTCTTCTGAAGTCTCTACACAAGAAAGCCCGCAAACAGTTTGCTGAAGACATGTCAACAAAGGACATGGATTACTGGAACCATGTCCTATGGTCTGATGAGACCAAGATTAATTTGTTTGGTTCAGATGGTCTCAAGCATGTGTGGCGGCAATCATTTGAGGAGTACAAAGATAAGTGCGTCATGCCTACAGTCAAGCATGGTGGTGGGAATGCCATGGTCTGGGGCTGCATGAGTGCAGCAGGTGTTGGGGAGTTACATTTCATTGAGGGACACATGAACTCCAATATGTACTGTGAAATACTGAAGCAGAGCATGATCCCCTCCCTCCGGAAACTGGGTCGCAGGGCAGTGTTCCAGCATGATAATGACCCCAAACACACCTCTAGGACGACCACTGCTTTATTGAAGAGGCTGAGGGTAAAGGTGATGGACTGGCCAAGCATGTCTCCAGACCTAAACCCAATAGAACATCTTTGGGGCATCCTCAAGCGGAAGGTGGAGGAGCGCAAAGTCTCGAATATCCGCCAGCTCCGTGATGTCGTCATGGAGGAGTGGAAAAGCATTCCAGTGGCAACCTGTGAAGCTCTGGTAAACTCCATGCCCAGGAGAGTTAAGGCAGTTCTGGGAAATAATGGTGGCCACACAAAATATTGACACTTCAGGAACTTTCACTAAGGGGTGTACTCACTTTTGTTGCCGGTGGTTTAGACATTAATGGCTGTATATTGAGTTATTTTGAGGGAAGAATAAATTTACACTGTTATATAAGCTGCACACAGACTACTTTTCATTGTGTCAAAGTGTCATTTTGTCAGTGTTGTCCCATGAAAAGATATACTTAAATATCTGCAGAAATGTGAGGGGTGTACTCACTTTTGTGATACACTGTATGTATATCCTTATAGTAAACACAGCAGAACTTACACTGACCAGGCGTAACATTATGACCACTGACAGGTGAAGTGAATAACACCGATTATCTCTTCATCACGGCACCTGTTAGTGGGTGGGATATATTAGGCAGCAAGTGAACATTTTATCCTCAAAGTTGATGTTAGAAGCAGGAAAAATGGGCAAGCGTGAGGATTTGACTGAGTTTGATAAGGGCCAAATTGTGATGGCTAGACGACTGGGTCAGAGCATCTCCAAAACTGCAGCTCTTGTAGGGTGTTCCCAGTCTGCAGTGGTCATTATCTACCGAAAGTGGTCCAATGAAGGATCAGGGTCATGGCTCGCCAAGGCTCATTGATGCACGTGGGGAGCGAAGGCTGGCGCGTGTGATCCGACAGACGAGCTACTGTAGCTCAAATTGCTAAAGACGTTAATGCTGGTTCTGATAGAAAGGTGTCAGAATACACAGTGCATTACAGTTTGTTATGTATGGGGCAGCAAAAGGGGGACCAACACAATATTAGAAAGGTAGTCATAATGTTATGCCTAATCGGTGTATAATGGTAGAATCACTGTATGAGGACTTACAGCATCCAGTTTGACCACAGTGTCCATCTTCTTTATGTTGGGATCAGGATGCATGTTGACCACAATGTCACCTGAGGAGAGAGACAAAGGACAAGAACTAATGGTTGGTCAAAGCCACGTAGCCAGTGGCCTGTCTAGCTGGGGTGAATAGGATTAAGTTTGCAATTACCAGAGTGCCATTACCAACTAAGAGGGCACTAGAGTATGTGTTCCACTATATATGAAAGAATGCAATTCTAGTGTTGTAGCCCCCCAATTTTACTATGCTACATATAACTCCAGGGCATGTTTTGCATTGTGAATTGTGTTTATATGTGTGTATTAAAACGTGTTTAGATGTGCCTCTCTAAAATGACAAGAAACAACTATTTAGCAACTTTTGTTTTTGTTAAGATTTCCAAAGCGTTTGGGTGGCGCAGCGGGGTGTAACACAGGCCTTTTTTATTGGGGTGATCTGGCTGATACCTGTGCTGGCCCAGTTGTTGGCCTTCTTGTCAGGTGGGGTGTATATAAACTTGCGGAGACTGGACACTGCATGTGTTCCCACCAAGGTGTAGCGCCCAAATGCTCTGCAATCTACCACACGAATGTTCAGAGGAGGATGAAGTAGTTCATTTTCAGGAAGGTCCTGATAGGTGACACAGATTTTTAAAGCAAAATTGTTATCAAAGTAACAATTAAGTGGGTTTCATATACATTAATAAATAAATAATCACTCACCACTTCAAACCACTTCACCAGAGTGCTGAAATTTGGATTTTTCTTGAAGTTTGCAATGAGGGATGATTGCACGCCTTTTCCTGCACACTCAATATCTACACGAGGTTTGTCCACCTGAGTCAGGTTAATTCTCTTCATGTCCCTCAGACCCCAGAATAGAACCTGGAGTGTAACAGTTCCACACAGTGTTACTTGATTTTAATTCTGCACTTTACAAACAGCAAATCAAACATCTAATACAATTTGAGGTAGGTGTTCACCTCTATACGGTATCTGCTGAGTACAGGTCGAATACCCAAAGGCACAGGTAGTATGGGTCCTTGGTCACCATCGGTTGGCCCTTCAAGAGGAGGAAGACCTTTTACTCCTGCAGGTCCGATCTGTGTGCGGAAAAGCAACCAGCAACATGCTACTAACTACACATAATCAAAAGTCAAAGTCAAAGTGAACTTTATTGTCATTCAGACTATACAGCTAGGAGTGCACAGCTGAACGAGATTGCGTTTCCCAAGCTCCAATGTGCAGAATATAAAACAAGATAAAAAAAGAGCATATACAAGACAAAATATACATTCAGTAAAAAAATAAAAAAGCACTATTGCACATACAGTGTATCACAAAAATGAGTACACCCCTCACATTTCTGCAAATATTTCATTATATCTTTTCATGGGACAACACTATAGACATGAAACTTAGATACAACTTAGAGTAGTCAGTGTACAACTTGTATAGCAGTGTAGATTTACTGTCTTCTGAAAATAACTCAACACACAGCCATTAATGTCTAAATGGCTGGCAACATAAGTGAGTACACCCCACAGTGAACATGTCCAAATTGTGCCCAAATGTGTCGTTGTCCCTCCCTGGTGTCAGGTGTCAAGGTCCCAGGTGTAAATGGGGAGCAGGGCTGTTAAATTTGGTGTTTTGGGTACAATTCTCTCATACTGGCCACTGGATATTCAACATGGCACCTCATGGCAAAGAACTCTCTGAGGATGTGAGAAATAGAATTGTTGCTCTCCACAAAGATGGCCTGGGCTATAAGAAGATTGCTAACACCCTGAAACTGAGCTACAGCATGGTGGCCAAGGTCATACAGCGGTTTTCCAGGACAGGTTCCACTCGGAACAGGCTTCGCCAGGGTCGACCAAAGAAGTTGAGTCCACGTGTTCGGCGTCATATCCAGAGGTTGGCTTTAAAAAATAGACACATGAGTGCTGCCAGCATTGCTGCAGAGGTTGAAGACGTGGGAGGTCAGCCTGTCAGTGCTCAGACCATACGCCGCACACTGCATCAACTCGGTCTGCATGGTCGTCATCCCAGAAGGAAGCTGACGCACAAGAAAGCCAGCAAACAGTTTGCTGAAAACAAGCAGTCCAAGAACATGGATTACTGGAATGCCCTGTGGTCTGTCGAGACCAAGATAAACTTGTTTGGCTCAGATGGTGTCCAGCATGTGTGGCGGCGCCCTGGTGAGAAGTACCAAGACAACTGTATCTTGCCTACAGTCAAGCATGGTGGTGGTAGCATCATGGTCTTGGGCTGCATGAGTGTTGCTGGCACTGGGGAGCTGCAGTTCATTGAGGGAAACATGAATTTCAACATGTACTGTGACATTCTGAAACAGAGCATGATCCCCTCCCTTCGAAAACTGGGCCTCATGGCAGTTTTCCAACAGGATAACGACCCCAAACACAACCTCCAAGATGACAACTGCCTTGCTGAGGAAGCTGAAGGTAAAGGTGATGGACTAAACCCAATTGAGCACCTGTGGCGCATCCTCAAGTGGAAGGTGGAGGAGTTCAAGGTGTCTAACATCAACCAGCTCCGTGATGTCATCATGGAGGAGTGGAAGAGGATTCCAGTAGCAACCTGTGCAGCTCTGGTGAATTCCATGCCCAGGAGGGTTAAGGCAGTGCTGGATAATAATGGTGGTCACACAAAATATTGACACCTTGGGCACAATTTGGACATGTTCACTGTGGGGTGTACTCACTTATGTTGCCAGCCATTTAGACATTAATGGCTGTGTGTTGAGTTATTTTCAGAAGACAGTAAATCTACACTGCTATACAAGTTGTACACTGACTACTCTAAGTTATATCCAAGTTTCATGTCTATAGTGTTGTCCCATGAAAAGATATAATGAAATATTTGCAGAAATGTGAGGGGTGTACTCACTTTTGTGATACACTGTACATTGTAAACAGACATAAAATACACGTTAAGTAGAGTAAAAAATATATACACAATATTGTTCAATACACCATATTTGTGATAAAAGGACATGACTGAAACTCCACCCATATTTTAATTGATTGCCAATATTTACATTTATGCCATTTAGTGGATGCTTTCTTTCAAAGCAACTTAAAATTGTGAGTAAAGAGAAAGAAGAAATTGAGGACTAAGGGTCTTGATCAGGGACCCAACAGTGAGAATTTGCTGGTCCTTTAGCCAGCAATCTTCTGATCGACAGTATATTACCTTGACCTCTGAGCTACAACTGCTGTATATACTGTATATTTACAAACCCCCTTTCCAGAAAAGCTGGGACATTTTGTAAAACTGTGATTTGGTAATTCTCTTGAGTCTTTATTTAACTGACAAAAGTGAAAAAAAAAAATCATTTGTTTTCAGTGTTTAATTTCATTGTACTGTACTCCAAAAAAAGTTGTGACAGAGGCAAAATAAGAGTGAAAAGTTTACAGAGGATTTGGGTTACAGCATTTCACAATAAATGGTAACTAGTGAGAAAATCATAATCAGGTATAAAAGGAAGATCCACCAAAGGACCTTTACAAGCAAGCAAGAGGCCACTGTTCCTTGACTTACAGACATGTTTTATACTGATAATTTTGGGATCTTAAATCTTGGTTGCTTAAAAGTGGTGTTATTAATAATGTATGCTTCTTTATATTGTGGCGCCGGCGAGTAGGAAGGATAGCCTCAGGGCCGCAAGTGAGCTGCCTTTGGCAGTTCATTCAGTGGTTTAGGGACAGACACCCATTCATACACACATACAATCATACAACAGACAAACATATAAGCTACTTACCCAGCCCTCACCGCAGCCACCCTACTCCCAACACCAGGATACACGGCTACGGTGAGCCTAGACACCACTGCTGCAAGGCTTTCTGGGTAAAGCCCGTGCCAGGCCCCCAGTGGCGACGCTACAATATGTATTGAAGAGTTTATGTTTGAGTGTAAGTTTTTAACATTAGAAATGTGAGTGTTGCAAAATACAAGGGTCCTGGGTTCAAACCTCGCCTCTAGTCAGTCTTGGAAATGTATGGTATGTCTTTCTGTGTTCTCCTGGGTTTCTTCATAGTCCCCAAAACTTAAAAAAACATGAACTGACTAAATGTGAGCAAGTAAATAAATATACATGCACTGGTGCCCAGTACATAGTGAATTTCTGCTATGTGAACCATGTTTATGGGTGCCATCAGAACCCTTATAATCCCAATTAAAATAAAGTGGTTATTCAACATAAATGATGATAAAGAAGTGCAGGGTTTCGTACCTGCAGCAGTTCAAAGGCAGCAAGCAGCTCTCCTGCACTTGAGTTTCCTCTGTAGATCTGATAGTACTCCAGCTGGGGTGGGAATCGTGGGGGGCCGTAATGCTCATCAACCATCTTGGTGAGAGGCTTGGCAAAAGTTCGACCAATAAACTCAGCTTTTCCCTGCAAAAGAAGCACATCCTGCTATCTCTTCTGTAAACACTGGAGGTCAGTGTTGGCACATACAGATTGTATAGCCTGCCAAGGACATTATTTACTTTTACTGAATAATAATAATAATAATAATAATAGCAATATTATTATTATTATTATTATTAATAATAATAATAATAATAGCAATAATAATAATAATTATTATTATATGTTATTATCATTATCATTATTATTATTAACATTTGTATAGCCTTCAAAGGACATTTACTTTTACTTAATAATAATAATAATAATAATAATAATAATAATTATTATTATTATTATATGTTATTATTATTATTAATTACTATATTTATTATTTTTATTATTAATAATAATAATAATAATAAAAATAATAATAATAATAATAATAATAATAATTATTATTATTATTATTAATAATGGTAATAATAATAATAATAACAATAATAATAATAATAATTATTATTATTATTATTATAGGTTTAAATAATAACATTGATTTTTTTCTCACTCTGGGTCATTACTGTTTTTGGTGCCAATAATCTGGCTTTATACAGTATAATGGACATTAAATATGTAAGGTGCTTTTAATGGCAACTTAAGAATTTTTTTAAAAACCATTATGTAAATGTACTTTTATGCAGGCTGCAATGTTGCTCTTTGACGTCACCCAGTACTAACACAATAACTTTGGGTGAAATAAAAGTAATTGCACACACAACACAAAGGAATTTTTTTTTTTTTTTTTTTTTACAGCTTCCATGTCTTTCAAAGTTTGGTGAATAAATTTAACAAATAAGTAGGGCTAAAGTTAATGAGGAACAGCCATTAAGTCAGACAATAGTCCACATTTTAATAAACTCTTATCAGAGCTAAACCAGAGTGCCTTATCAGTCCATTACAGACTGGAAAAATGCTAAGTATTCAGGAAAGCTGTGGTATTAGTGGCAGGGTATCCACATGTACATAAAATTGGAATCTTACCACTGAGTCCTGGTCATAAATTTCTATTACAATGATCGGAGGGTCATCACGAAGCTCGCTGGCCTCCCCATAAAGCTCCACGTTATCGAACACCAGCAGCTGATCCCATGTTGGACACAAAGTCTCACTCAGCACCTAAAACATCCAACCACACCGGGACAGTGTATTTAAACCACAAACACATTTATCCAGACACATTCAAGTACTTTGTACACATTGTTATTATTATCAGGTTCAACTGTAATATTTTATCTCTGGTCCGCTTATGAAATTACTTTAAAAGCTTCAGTGTAAATAAAACGGTGCTGCTAGTCACCACCTATATTTCATCTCATGAGCAATTTAGCCCTGCACTGCACTCCACTGACATCCAATGCTATAATAGTTAAGATAAAAACAGTATTGATTTGTGGTGTCACTGTGGTGAGGCTGGTAGATTGGGTGCCTTACAGAAGCTTGGGTAATTAATCCTGAGATGTAGAAACTTCCATCATGTCATCTGACTTTGTGTCATGGCCTTCTTATTCCTTATTTATAATGATAATTGAGTGTTGCTGGTAAGTTTTCTGTGCCTGTACAGTATAAACAGGGTTTAATTGACCTCAACCAAAAAAAAAGGTACATGCCACAGTGGTCTCTTGAACTGGTTGGCATGAAAACCTAGACTAGATTAGCAAATGTAATCAAATAGCAAACAGGTCTGTCAAGCTGCTGATATGAGTGAAACTGTCCACAGGCAACAGAGCTTTATACTGCCATGAGCTTTGAGGCTACTGTGCAATAAAGATCCCAAACTTCTGCATTTTCTCTGTTCATGTGGTCAGAAAAAAGAACAAATTCTTCATCCAGACCTTAACTGGACAGTGTTTGCCGCTCTGCCTGTAGTGTGCCAGACCAGGTAGGTGGGCGGTGGTGGGCTAGCATATTGGACTCTACTGCCCACTTTTATTATGTATTATTACATAAGTATACATAAGTATACATACTTTAATTAAAAATGAACTAATAAAAATTCAAAACACAAACTAACCTCTGTGACCTGGCTATATGTGGAAAAAAAGACTCTGGCAAAAGGATCCGACAGGCCACTGTCATCAGCAGCAAACAAACTGCGAGCCTGATACAAGTGAGCCCTCAGCTGGAACACCTGCATACCTGAAGTAAAAAAAAAACAACAACAACAGTGAGATTTGTATCTGTTGATCTGATGATGTCTTTACTTACATACTGCAAATTAATATGTGGAAAAGTCCACAGTGCATATACAAATTGTGTTTGTTTTGTTTTTTTAATGCACTTTTCTCCCCTTTTTCTCTCTTTTAGTGCACCCAATTGCGTCATGCTTCCTCTTCACCAATGTTGATCCCTGCTCTGATTGAAAAGAACAAAGCTAACCCATGCCCCCTCCGACACGAGGGCAGCATGCCATATGCATCTTATCACCTACACTTTGACGAGTGCAGTGCAGATCAGAACTGTGTACGGAGAGACACACCCTGACAGCACTCTTTTCTCATCTCTGTGCAGGCGCCATCAATCAGCCAGCAGAGGTTGTAATTGCACAAGTCATGAGAGAGAGAGAGACCGCATCCGGCTTAGTCCCGCCCATATATGAACAACAGGCCTATCATTGTTCATGTGGCCACTCAGCCTAGCCGGCAGGCAGAGCTGAGATTTGATAGGATGTACTGGAGGTCCCAGCTCTGGTTCCAGTGTGTGCTTTTACCGCTGTGGGCCAAATTGTGTTTGTTTAAGGGATGCTGCAATATTAAATAAATATCTAAAACCCAGTAAGGACCTGAGGTAAAAGTAGCCAAAAAGAAAGCAACTTACTGTTATAGACAAGGCTGATGGGTGGTGCAGTCTGCAGGCCTGTGCTTTTGGCTATTTTATTCTCCTCAAAGCCACTGGGCAAACCACTCAGAAAATCTTTCCTCTGTTTACTCAAACCTAACCACAGGTAGATCTCCATCTTAGCTTGAACTGTCCAACCAGCCGGGCCGAAGCTCCTCTTTCCAGGTAACTTTGTTAAACACATTATAATAATAATAATACATCACATTTATATAGTGCTTTTCAACAACCCAAAGACGCTTACAGAGTACAATTAGTAATACAGGGAACAAATAAACAACGAATAAACAGGAAAAACAATGATACATTGTCAAAATGACAACATATAAAAGGGGTGCGCTGCAATAGGTTAAGATGGAGGAAGACTGTATATGCAAGACAGAAGAGGTGGGTTTTATAGTTTCTTTTCATTTTTTTTTTTTTACTTTATTGCCATTATCACACATTTACAGGCAAATAACCATTGACCAATGGTGGGGGGATCAGGCTTCATCCAGTTAATAGTAATTATTTTTCTTGCAATCAACAAAACATGCATTATATAACACTGATCAGTGGAAAACATATAATCAGGTAATACTTCCAACAAGAACAGTAGTGGGTTCAGGAGAATCTGGAGTTCCAGGATTTTCTTGATCTCCTGTTTAACATTGTTCCAGAATGTCCGAATTTTTGGACAATCCCAAAAGATATGGGTATGGTCTCCGACCATACCACACTTTCTCCAGCATTTATTTGTAGCATTATTTTTTAAAAACACAAGTAACCAACGATGTCCTGAAATACCTCATTTTAACCTTCCAATCAAACTCTTTCCATAGCTGGAAGAGGTGGGTTTTAAGATAGGATTTAATGAGGACAGTGAGTTTGATTGCTGAATATCCAAAGGAAGAGAGTTCCAGAGGCATGAAGCAAGTCTGGAAAATGCTCGATTACCAAAGTTATGAAGGTTAGAGGAGAGAATGGTAAGCAGACCAGCTGTGGAAGAATGGAGAGTGAGCACTGGCTTGTAGACGTGGACAAGGTCAGAGAGATAGGACGGAGCAAGATTATTGAGAGCTTTGTATGTGAGGAGAAGGATCTTAAACTGAATACGATATTTTATGGGAAGCCAGTGGAGGTTTTGGAGAACAGGTGTGATGTGGTGATGTGACCGAGTGTGTTCTGCACTTCATTATAGTCTTAAAATAAACTGCAGCGACTGTCAGGTAGCGTGTACAGTTTAGTGATACGCCTGGTGTACTGTAGGCTCAAAAAATGATGGCTGGACACTTTAATTGAATGGCACAGTAATCTATGAGCCATAAACTTATAAATCACTCAAATACAGCAGTTAACAACGAAAGGAGACAGAAGTTATAAGCACATAAAACTCACCACATTTACCGTTCAGGTCTTTAATGACAAAATGTGAATAGGTGAAGCTGGTACCTGGGCACTACCAATAAACATTGTGTGAAAGACTGGAAGGACTTACCCGGAGAAAGACAGCTTTGACTTTTCCACAGTCTTTGCCCATTTCCTCGTCTACAATGGAATACAGAATATCTCTGGAAGGAATACGAGCATATGCTACACGTTTATTGTTACTTATCATCCATATGAACACGTCTGGAATACTGTGCTGTGGCTGGATGGAAAAAATAAAAACAGTTAAACATGTTCTCCTGGAATTACACTGTTAAATAGCACTAAAGAGATAATAGTTCATGTAACCTCATCAGCCAGGAAACGGAGTCTGTGCAGGAAATTCTGAGTCAGTTTGAGTTTGTCTCGAACCGTGTTCCTCTTTACTTGTGAACGAATTGATTTGGCCTGTTGAGCCATGCTTTCCTACCAACAACACAGATTAAAAACATTACCTTACTGAAATTAAGCTTTTAATAATTCTGCTTTTAATGCCCCTATTCATCAAAGCTGTGAATTATAAAAAAAAATGGCTTTAATTACTTTAATTAGTTTTATTATTTATCATTTTATCTTTATCGTATCTCCTTGGCCTATTATTTCCAGAACAATCTGAAAAGTGAACTCACCACACCACAGCACAGTGGGTAAATAATTGATTGTGTAAGTCTGTGTTGCCCTGTGATGGATTAGTGACCTGCCCAAGGTGTATTTCTGCCTCATTTCCACCCGTTTTTTTTTAGATTTTGAACATGTTTGGTTCCTTGACTTTAGAAACTGCTAGCTTACACTGATCAGTCATAACATTAAAACCACCTCCTTGTTTCTTGACTCACTGTCCGTTTTATTAGCTCCACTTACCATGTAGAAGCACTTTGTAGTTCTACAATTACTGACTGTAGTCCATCTATTTCTCTACATACTGTTTTAGCCTGCTTTCACCCTGTTCTTCAATGGTCAGGACCCCCACAGGACCACCACAGAGCAGGTATTATTTATGGGTGGATCTTTCTCAGCACGGCAGTGACACTGACATTGAATGGTGCTGACCATTGAAGAACAGCATGAAAGGGGGCTAACAAAGCATGCAGAGAAACAGATGGATTACAGTCAGTAATTGTAGAACTACAAAGTGTTTCTATATAGTAAGTGAAGCCGATAAAATGAACAGTGAGTGTAGAAACAAGGAGGTGGTTTCAATGTTATGGCTGATCAGTGTATATCAGTGTTCTGATACTGTACAACAGTTACAGCTTAGATGAATAAGGGCCAATATCTCTATGTCAGAGCTATATTATTATACCATTTCTCTTAGGCATGACTTCAGCCGCTCCCGATCTAGTTTGGTTACGCCTGTCTGATTCTGGTCTTTGTTTGCCAGAGTGACAAATCGACTGCCAGAGACAAAAATAAAAATATATAAAACAACTGTTCAGCAAACAAATCAACGTTTTTTTAAAATCATTTGTTACTTATAAATAATAGTTACTCTAAACTGTTCCAGTGTCTTTAATTCAAATTATTCTTAAAAGAAGAAGCTACTGTATGTACACACACACACACACACACACACACCTGCAGCCAGTACTGAGCTCCTCCAAAACTCCTCTCAGTCTGCGTTCAGGATAAGCCTTCTCCGTCTTAATAATCTCCTGAACATCATTCAGACCCTCCTCCTGTAATGCACCCACACTTACAACATTTTTCCAATTGCCACCAACCTATGTTTATCTTTTCACAGCTAGAAAATAGTAAGTAAAACAATCTAACCAGTTTATCTGCGATCTTGTCCATGATGTTTGAGTTGTAGAAGCGTCTTCGCTGATCTTGCCACCAGCTCTTGATATATATACAGGGCTTTTTTTCAAAATACGGCAAGTGAAAGTAATTGCTGAAAAGTACCAGTGCACAGTGGTTTCATTAGAACTGACTGGAGAAGAGTATTTAAGTAATCAGGTATAGTACATCAAAAACAGTACAATCCATGTATAAAAAAAAACTAAAGTAAATGAGTAGTGCTTAAAAACAGTAAGTGAGTAAAAACTGGAACCTACACAGATTAAGCATAACATTATGACCACCTTTCTAACTGACTGGTCTGCAGCGCAACAAACTGTGATGCACTGTGTATTCTGACACCTTTTTATCAGAACCAGCATTAACTTCTTCAGCAATTTGAGCTACAGTAGCTCGTCTGTTGGATCAGAACACACGGGCCAACCTTCGCTCCCCACGTGCATCAATGAGCCTTGGCCACCCGCCGGTTTACCACTGTTTCTTAGTTGGACCACTTTTGATAGATACTGACCACTGCAGACCGGGAACACCCCACAAGAGCTGCAGTTTTGGAGATGCTCCGACCCAGTCGTCTAGCCATCACAATTTGGCCCTTGTCAAACTTGCTCAAATCCTTACGCTTGTTCATTTTTCCTGCTTCTAACACATCAGCTTTGAGGATAAAATGTTCACTTGCTGCCTAATATATCCCACCCACTAACAGGTGCCGTGATAAAGAGGTAATCAGTGTTATTCACTTCACCTGTCAGTGGTCATAATGTTATGCCTAGTCTGTGTATTTTATTATAAGTTTTTATGGGTTTTTTGTTGATAATTAACTGACTGGAGATTGTGGCCTCTCTGTGTACATATAAACATGGTTAGTTTGACCCCACCCATTAAAAAAATTACCTGTAAGCTGGTAAAACAAGAACAAAAGTAAACGCAATCAGAGGAGTTCCACACAATTGGTTAACACAAAAATGATAAAACAAACTAGAGCTAAAATGATGCAAGACTACAGTCGAATGTGACATTAGCTATTTGGTCGACCAACATGCTGCCACACAATCACAGACCAATATATCTCCCTCAGCCCTAATTATAAAGGCAATATGGTCACAAATCTCCAGGCCACCCAAGAAGGATGGGTCCCTGCTGAGTCTGGTTCCTCTCAAGGTTTCTTCGTGTAATTTTAAGGGAGTTTTTCCTTGCCACTGTCGCCCTCGGCTTGCTCAACAGGGGTTTTTGGTCTGTTGGTCCTGGATTCTGTAAAGTTGCTTTGAGACAACGTCTATTGTAAAAAGCGCTTTATAAATAAATTTGACCTGACTTGACTTGACAAATCCCCATAAATATGTAAGTGCTTGTGTTTAGAGTTTGCTTGGGGAACATGTGCATGTACATGGCAGAGAAGGTTTGCAGCTCCCACTGTCTGGAGAAGGAGTCTGGCTTTGTGTTTCCTGTGCCAGCTAGGTAAGATAAAAATCCATCCGAGCCAAGAAAAGAGCCCACCTGACCTAGCAGGTGTTAAGCAGATGGCACCCTGGAAATATGTCAGGTTTTTGTGTTCCATCCACACCAGGAACTGTTGTTTTGCTTTCTAGCTCCAGAAGAAGCAGTTCTTTATTCCAACATCATAACATCATATCATCATGTCCTTCGTGCCAACAAAGAGGAACTGAGGGCTAAGGTCTGTCAAATGTATTATTCAATGCCCCTTTGTTTGGAGGCGGACAAGAAAAGCCTTATCCCTAGATTTATCGCACAGTCATAGGGATGATGGGGTGGGTGGTTTGGGCCTCGCATTTGCTCTCTATTGCTCGCAAGACTGCCTGGAGGTTAGGGTACTCCAGGGAAACCATCGACAGATTATTCTCCTGATGTGGTGAAGCAGCCTGTTCATGGCATGTGGGAACCCAAAGGGAAAATGAACACATGCACCAATCTATTCTGTAGTTAAGCTGCTGCTGCTAAAGAACTCCAAGACATTCAATACAAACACAGATCTAGAGCCTGTGTCAAGAGCAGTAAAGTCCTCTCAACATGGTTACTCAGAGACATGGTGAAGGGGCAGGTCTTGTTGGTCACCACTCTAGAGGACAAGGATCGTCTGTTGGCCAACATACGCAGTGGGACCTTTACATGTATAGATGGCAGGCTTAGGGCCCTGGCCAGAGTAGCATCAATTAAACCCCCTGCTGCTCTAAAATCTAAAGAGGCCCGCAGGATCTTCTCTTGTAGGGCTCCCAAACAAGAGTAGTCTTTAAAAAAACCGAGGTCCATAAGGCGGATTTCTGGTCTGTCACAGGTCCCCCTACTTGGGACGGACCCTGCCATTTAAGTTAAGCTCAAAGCTGGCCAGTAGGGAATGCTCCAACATACCATATTGGTAACTATGGCTTCTTAGATCACTAGGTTCTGGGTCATAGTGAGAAAAATGGGCATTCCCAAGCTCCATGGGCTACTCTCTTCACATAAGCGGAGCAGGATGGGAATGGAAGAGCAAGAGTAGATGATTATGCACCAATCTGGCCTGTCAGGAGACCTCTGCCCAGTGGTTCACGCTCCTGGAGGGCCAGGTCATTTAGTAGCTCCAAAGACAGAGGCAGCTCATGGCAAGCCAAATCATCTTCTGATAATCCCTACTTAAAAGCCACTTTCAGTTGTCAGGGTATTGAACTCCCCCCGCTGAATGAGAAGAAGCTTTTCTTCCAGCTGGGTAGTCAAAGGTTAGGCCAACTGGCTGAAGAGTATCAGAACAAAGGAGCTGATAGGAATATATGATAGATAGTGAAGCTGATTGGGGAAAATAGAAAATAGAAAAACAAACAAAGAACCACCACATGATCCAAGGTCAATAATTCCTACACTCCCTCAAGTATAAAGGCGACAGGAACTGTGAATCATAGATCCTTATAATCATGTAAGTGCTTGAGTAAAAAACATATGTGAAATATCTCTCTACGCTACTGGCATAGGCCACACTGCACTGATCTGAGAGCTTCATTTTATAGTGGTTAGTTCAGATACTGTGCATCACTGCTAATGAGCAGGGTGTCCCCTAGTTTAATTAAAACAACTTGCGCTTCCTTTGTTGGTGGAAGAGGTAATCACAGGTCAGCTTGTTATAACCATCTAGACAAATTTCCTCTCAGCATAAGTCACAGAAAAAGTGCAATATCAAAACTCTGTGACTGCCATGATAAACATGTTCGTCACAAATTTATTTAAATGATTGATGTCAACTAAATGATGACAAATTTGAGTACTTATTACATTACTGAATATACAGGGTGGGCCATTTATATGGATACACCTAAATAAAATGGGAATGGTTGGTGATATTAACTTCCTGTTTGTGGCACATTAGTATATGGGAGGGGGAAAACTTTTCAAGATGGGTGGTGACCATGGCGGCCATTTTGAAGTCGGCCATTTTGGATCCAACTTTAGTTTTTTCAATAGGAAGAGGGTCATGTGACACATCAAACTTATTGAGAATTTCACAAGAAAAACAATGATGTGCTTGGTTTTAACGTAACTTTATTCTTTCATGAGTTATTTACAAGTTTATGACCACTTATAAAATGTGTTCAAAGTGCTGCCCATTGTGTTGGATTGTCAATGCAACCCTCTTCTCCCACTCTTCACACACTGATAGCAACACCGCAGAAGAAATGCTAGCACAGGCTTCCAGTATCCGTAGTTTCAGGTGCTGCACATCTCGTATCTTCACAGCATAGACAATTGCCTTCAGATGACCCCAAAGATAAAAGTCTAAGGGGGTCAGATCGGGAGACCTTGGGGGCCATTCAACTGGCCCACGACGACCAATACACTTTCCAGGAAACTGTTCATCTAGGAATGCTCGGACCTTACACCCATAATGTGGTGGTGCACCATCTTGCTGGAAAAACTCAGGGAACGTGCCAGCTTCAGTGCATAAAGAGGGAAACACATCATCATGTAGCAATTTCAAATATCCAGTGGCCTTGAGGTTTCCATTGATGAAGAATGGCCCCACTATCTTTGTACCCCATATACCACACCATACCATCAATTTTTGTGTTCCAACAGTCTTGGAGGGATCTATCCAATGTGGGTTAGTGTCAGACCAATAGCGGTGGTTTTGTTTGTTAACTTCACCATTCACATAAAAGTTTGCCTCATCACTGAACAAAATGTTCTGTGTAAACTGAGGGTCCTGTTCCAATTTTTGTTTTGCCCATTCTGCAAATTCAGTGCGCCGATCTGGGTCATCCTCATTGAGATGCTGCAGCAGCTGGAGTTTGTAAGGGTGCCATTTGTGAGTAGCTAATATCTGCCGAAGGGATGTTCGACTGATGCCACTCTCCAGTGACATGCGGCGAGTGCTACGCTGTGGGCTCTTGCTGAATGAAGCTAGGACAGCCACTGATGTTTCTTCATTAGTGACAGTTTTCATGCGTCCACATTTTGGCAAATCCAACACTGAACCAGTTTCACGAAACTTGGCAAGCAGTTTGCTAACTGTAGCATGGGAGATGGGTGGTCTCGTACGGTGTCTTGCATTGAAATCTGCTGCAATGACCCGGGTACTGCGTTCACCAGACATCAACACAATTTCTATCCGCTCCTCACGTGTTAACCTCTGCGACATGTCAATGGCTGTAAACAAAGAGAAGCTTGTAAATAACTCATGAAAGAATAAAGTTACGTTAAAACCAAGCACACCATTGTTTTTCTTGTGAAATTCTCAATAAGTTTGATGTGTCACATGACCCTCTTCCCATTGAAAAAACTAAAGTTGGATCCAAAATGGCCGACTTCAAAATGGCCGCCATGGTCACCACCCATCTTGAAAAGTTTTCCCCCTCCCATATACTAATGTGCCACAAACAGGAAGTTAATATCACCAACCATTCCCATTTTATTTAGGTGTATCCATATAAATGGCCCACCCTGTACATCGATCAGCCATAACATTAAAACCACCTACTTGTTTTTACACTTACTTACCATATAGGAGCACTCTGTAGTTCTACAATTACTGACTGTAGTCCACCTGTTTCTCTGCATGCTTTGTTAGCCCCCTTTCATGCTGTTCCTCAATGGTTAGGACCCCCACAAGACCACTATAGAGTGATGGATAATTCTCAGCACTGCATTGACACTGACATGGCGGTGGTGTGTTAGTGTGTGTTGTGCTGGTATGAGTGGATAAGACACAGCAGCGCTGCTGGAGTTTTTAAACACCTCACTGTCACTGCTGGAATAACACACCACCACCATGTCAGTGTCACTGCAGTGCTGAGAATGATCCACCACCTAAATAATACCTGCTCTGTGGTCGTCCTGTGGGGGTCCTGACCATTGAAGAACAGCATGAAAGCAGGTTTAAAAAAGTATGTAGAGAAATAGATGAACTACAGTCAGTAATTGTGGAACTACAAAGTGCTTCTATATGGTAAGTGGAGCTAATAAAATGGACAGTGAGTGTAGAAACAAGGCGGTGGTTTTAATGTTATGGCTCATCAGTGTATAATACAAATTATTTAAATCAATTATTCAAAACCAATTTTGTATGTAAAATATGTCATTTATTTTAATCAGCAATTGACATAAAATCTGACTGAATGAAATTACATATAGCCTAATTATATGATGTCCACACCTTGAATAAGTAAAAAAGGTCAAATCTATTTCATTCTAGACATTTCATAAAGATTCAACAATGGTAGATGTGCTTTACCCATAGAACTGTTTAATCCTTAATATCTCTGAACCATGCCTAAATAACACTGACCTGTCAGTAATTACAGGTTTCATTGGAGGGGTCAAAGACACTGACACCAGGTCACCATCCTCCTCTGGCTCTTCATCACTGGAGTTATGGATCAGTTCAGACTCTTCGTCATTGCCGTCCCCTCTGGGCTTTTTCTTTCCTTGTGCTGGCTTACTTACTCCATCAATTTGGTTACCATAGTTGCCTTCGAATGAAAAACATGGTATTTGGATATTTGTTATTTGGATATTTGTCTTTATAAGTCTTAAAAAGATACTGCAGTGGAGAAATAACATTTGAATCATATCATTATGCTCCCTGGTCCCTGCATGAGCAAATGTTAAAGACTTTCTAATAAGTGGTTTTGGCTATTTCTGCCATAATTATTGTTAACAGGGGTATTACACTGAGTGTGCGGTGATTAAATATCCATTTATGACCACTAGTAAGAGATTGGCTTATTCAAAAAAGGTTGCAACCTTTTCAAAACTCAGTTTGGCATACCTGTTAAAACATGTTATGGCTGGTGGAGGGGAAATAACTGTTTGGGGCTTTTTAGAGTTTTAGCTGAGCCTCTTAGTTCAACTAAAGAAAAAATGCTCTAGTTATCACAAGAGTTTGGAAAATATTCTTTCTCTTCTTATTTTACAAATGCTTCATACACACAAAATGGTTTGTCAGTTTTGATTAGCAGGACTTAACTGGACAGAATAGAGTCCGGACCCCAACATTATTTTATATGAATAGAATTAATAAAAATGCTGACTGTGATTCAGCCTTATAGCCTAACAACAGTGGCATCCCTCATGCTGTTGAGGAGGAATAAAAGTATTGGGCAGAATATGTGTCAAAAACTAGAGTAAAGCCTTTCAAAACAGAAACTGTTATCTGTTATGGAAGCCTTGAAATGAGATTCAGTTAGCAGATGTGAAAGTGATGCTTTGGTGTCTGCATACATTTGGCCATGCAGGATTGTTTAACCAGCATGAAAGAAGCAACAAAGGCTATTATCTTAAATACAATTTAACATAATTCACCCACCAATCGTGACTTCAAAGTTAATAAGTTTATCTCCAATTCGCCTGTCAATCATAGTGGCCTCTAAGAAGGATCCAAACAGGAAGAACTCCTCTACTCTCCCTGTGGAAATCTGAACAAAAAACACAAAGAGAATACAAAGATTTGTATAAACAATCATGCAACTTTAGTAAAGCACTACTATTAAGTGTAAAAGTTTTAATCCATCCAATAAAATTTTTACACCTGGCCACAATAATCCCAATAAATTACCAGAAGGCAGTCTATAAATAGCTACAGGGAGTATGGGCCATCAGCAATTGCCTGTGGATAAATATGTAGGGAGATCCCCCCACAGACTGAAATATTGCAATAATGTTGCGGTCCAGGCCAGCTGGGCTGACTGTAAGATAGGAAAGATTAAAGTCTTTGCTTATTTCATATTGTCATTGAACCCGCTATTATAGTAACAGAATTATTTTTAATATGGATGTTCCTAACCTTTTGTGGCCAGTTATACCATTTTAAGTACTCAAAATGTTCATGAACCAACCACAAATTCACTTCCTACACCAATTAGCTTCTTATTTTATTACTGTAAAATATTCTGCAAGATGTACATAAGATGTACATATAGAATAGTAGCTAGTTTGTTTAAATTACTAATGAAATCAACTTTTCAAGATCCTGAACATAAAAGAGAAGAAAAGACACATTTCTAATGTCTAATTGTCTAATTTGTGCACTACCATCTACCAGGAGCAGCTGCACAGCGCTGTGTGTGTAAACTGATCATTTTGAGTTCTGTTCAAAGCTAACATTTTCAGTAACCTTCCTCAGAAAAATCTTATTAGAGCTGACCCTGCAAGACTCCGAAACTATAAACCACTTTTTTTAGAGTTAGAGAAAGAAAGACTTTTGGATTACACCCAATCATCCAATCAAATGGCAATTATATGAATCACTGGCTTCCTGTCTTTGCCTGAAGCGAGTTACATCATTTTATTCACCGTACTGTTTACACTGATCATTAAAGTCAGGCAACTAAAGTATAAAATTACATTTAATTTCATGGTGATCTAACAAATACTGACTTGACCTCATCTTTTCCCATATCAGGTAAAAGAACTGGATGTTATTAAGTGTTTGTGTATTATGAGATCACAGCCGAGAGGTTTATACTGGAACGTTTCATGTATTCCCAGCTCACAAAGTCTGAATAAATGTGTTCACTGACAGAGCATGAAATATTAAGAGTAAACTGTCAGTACTAGTATCATGCATCTCTGCATAAACCAGCGTCAAGATCAAGTGTGACATTCATGTCTGGCCCCTGGCTAAAAGATATATTAGTAATATTCATGGTTCTGTGAGTCCAAGTGCAACACAGATAAAATAAGATCCAAATAACAACCCATGCACACACACTGTACTGTAAGCCTGAGGATATCACACCTACACTAGGGATTTCTCTGCTAGCCTGTTAAAATGGAATAATATACACAATATCTAAGAGTCAGATTGTATTGTAGATAAAAACAGTAATAATAATACCTAATGTGCTTCTAAATTGGTATACCTATAATTTTAATAAGGGATGTAATTATACCCACAAAGAGATTGACAATACTGGGTTCACAAAACGATTTTTCCAGATTTTTTAAACAAAATTAAACTGAAGACAAATCATGTCTCTTATAAAATCAAATACTGTATTTGGGCTTATCTTTTATTTATCTTAATAATGAATACCCTTTTATTTCTGAGGTAGGTACAAACTATGCAAAACAATGCTGCACATTTCCCTTTTTGTGTAAAAAAAACTAAAATGAAATAAATCCCACATTTAATAAATAAATGAATAATACAAATAAAGAAAGTATCCTCACATAAATAAATTTGCCTGAAAAAATCTGAACCTGGCAACCCTGTAGTGACGTCAACCAGGCAAGGTGAATAGCGCCAGTGGCTTCATTATACATGTAAACCGATTTGAATCGTTACACATGTAAATCGATTTTTAACTGTCTTGTGGTGCATCGTTACATTCCTATTTTTATTAGAACAGAAAAACTATATCACTATTTTTATTTTTGTTCATTTAAAAAAAAACTACCCAATTTAAAAAACAAAACCTGTGCTTAAATTTAAATTGATTTCTATTATTATAATGATATTATATGATATTATAATGAATGATATAAAGATAGCTGTGTCCTAAACCACATAAAACTGTACTAAATCTAAATAAAATGTGTATGACTCAGTACGAGGTAGTATGCGCCATGTGGTCTCAGACTTTTGCAATTGACTTTTTTGGCATGTTGGCTAAATAAATCCTTATTTTTGCTGAATAAGTATCAAAATAAATAATTAATTTCTGTGACTTTTTACTAGTAGCTGAAAATTTTACCATATGCAGTCAAATCAGAAAACACATTAACACAATGCCAACAGACTAGCAGCGAGGTATTAGACCCTAGACATAAAACAATGTAGTATCTGTTTTTTAATAGTAGTCAATCATTCAACAATGTAAAAAATAGTTAGAAATCTATATTTTTATCAATCTCAATTATTTCAAATAAAAAAGTAAGCCATAAGTTAGGTACCAAATGTAGGGTAAATGTTAAAGCATCCTAGTACTGAATTGGATAAAAATGGAGCAAGCCAATTTTACCTAAACACATAAACAAAAAGGAAGAAATATATGTATCAGCCTACAAAATGCTTTACCTCTGAAACATTCATAAATGGCTCCACCTGGACCTCAGTGGAAACACCTATGTCTGAAGAGGATGAGTCCAAGATCTCCACGGCAACACTAATGAGTAGACGGGCTCTGAAGGACACCCCCTCTCCCAGCCCCTCATTAAGGTCCTGATGCTCGTCCATCAGTGTGTATTGCCGTGTGGAGCCATACATGTTCACCCAGGTTGGACCCAGTGTGGGTAAAAATCCTAATGATGGAACAAAAAGGTTAACTAGATGGTTTATGCTTTCTATCACTGTACATTTTCTGTACTCATCAGGTTTACAGGTCAGTAAAGACCACATGAACTTTTCTTGTACCTTTGTCTCCATCATTTGAAATCTTGCGAAGGTCGATGAAATAAGTCCCAATGGCCACGTCATTGACCTTGTCCGAGTCTCGGATCTGCACTTTCATACGTTTACACAAGGGCGGGAACATCTCTGTGAAGATGATCTGCTCATTCCAAGTAGGTTCATACGTTCCCTTTTGAACTGAGGTTTTACCCTGTCAAGTGAAAACAAGGAGGTACATTGTTAACATTTTCAATAATTAAGATTTAAAATTATTTTCTTATAATTCTGCATATCTGAGGTCACACATATCCTCATATGTATAGACATATTTTTAATTTTGTCTATACAGTGCCTGGGTGGCGCAGCGGTCCATTACGCTAGCCCACCAGGGTTCCTCATTACTGCTACAATTGTCTCTGCTGGCTGGTTGGATGGCAGCTTTCTGAGTTTTTAGCCACTGCTGGTTTTTCCTGACTCACCACCCCTTGACAGGCTATTATTAAAATCTGCTGATTTATGCAAAATTGTCTTACCTTTTGGCCTGCAAACAGCACTTGAACATAGGGGTCTACGAGGTCCCTGTTTTCTCCGATTAAAGCCTTCTTTACATTGGCCATGATGCTGGCATTCATTTTAGGGAGGCCCTCAGCTCGGTGGATCTTCACATAGAAGCGAGCCCACTGCCTCTCTGCTGGAATGCCCTCAGGTAACAAAAGATGACTGAAATAAAATCAAAAAATTTATTTTGCAACTGACATTTATATATAATTTTAGGGCATAATCCAAATACTGGAAACAATTAAATATAGTGCCACCAATAAAGCGGGGTCACTCTTTTGTCTCAGGAACAGCTTTTATCCTTCAGGTTTTTTAAAAGATAATAAAGGTGGAGATCTACTTTGCTTTCTTCAAAAAGATTTAATATTGTTTATTTTGCCACTCAGGTGGTGCAGCGGTAAAATACGCTAGCACACCAGAGCTGGGATTTCGAATACATTGTATCGAATCTCAGCTCTGCCATCTGGCTGGGCGGCTATAAGAACAACATTCGGCTGTTGTTCACACAGGGGAGCCGGAGAAGGACCTCATAACTGATGCAATTACGACCTCTGCTGGCTGGTTGATGGCGTCTGCACAGAGTAGAGGAATAATGCTGATCAGGGTGTGGCTCTCCGTGCACAGGGCTGATTCGCATACGAACTCAGCTGGTGCAGGTGAAAAAATGCATTTGGCTACAGCACACCATAAAGGCATAAAGGCATCTTTTGGCATACAAAAAACATAAACCTCTCCAGATGTAGTAGTTGAACTAGTTGAAGCTCACTGGATGAAAAAGATGCTCATTTTATTGGGTATTTTTGTGGCTGCAATTTTGGCCACTAACCATCCAGTAAAAAGGCATCAGTTACCTGTACAGCTGTGTCTGTATGTGTGATTTAGTCAGTTTAAGATTAAGCACCTTTTTATTTGGTGTTTTAATAATTTTGTCCATTTGCAATATTCTAATAACATCAGTATTAAATAATACTTTGCTATTTTTTGGAATTAAACACAAGTTAACTCTACGTGTTACCTTTCAATGTCATCATCGTCAACATCGCTGACCTTTCGTGATGTCTTGGCATTGTCGCCTTTTGCCAGCACAACTATGTCACATTTTACATAACCTTTACAGCCGGCTGTGATGTCATCAGGGTCAGTCAGCATGGCCCATTTGTGGTAAAACTGATGCTCTGTAATAAACAATCATCAAATCTACTATGTTACTGTTATCGTTTCTAAGCAGCAAATGTGGTGATTCATTTACTAACCTGGTTGTGAGTAGATTGTTCCTATGTCTATTTTAAAGGTGCCAACCAATGTGCCACTTCGCAGTAGGTTTTTAGAATGAATTACCTACAGGGTAAACACATCTTTAATAAACAGCAAATAACATTCAGTACTTACACTATCTGGCTAAAAGTATTTACAAACCTGACCATGACTGTTTTAAATATGTGGACATTAGCATTTGATTTGGTTTATATAAATCACTGTTAACAGCTGTGATAAAACACCTGCACTCAGTCCACATAAATTTGGCCATATAGTGTAGGCTTTAATAAAAACTGTTAGAACTTGATGTACTAAGGTTATGTACTATGGCACATAGGTTTTCAGTGCCATAAGTATTTGGCTGCTTCCTGATTTCTGCTATTCATGCATACTAGTTACACCAAATGTTTTCAGTTCAACAAACTACATTTTATAAAACACAAAAATGATTTGAGTAAACTTCAAATACAGTTTTCAAGAATGTTTTTTATTTATTTATTTAATTAAAAATAAGTTTCTGTGAAAAATGAACTGCCTCTATTTAGTTTAATTACACTAGATGTACAAAGGCTTCATTAGTCAAGTCAAGTCAAGTCAATTTTATTTATATAGCGCTTTTTACAATAGACATGGTCTCAAAGCAACTTTACAAAATCCAGGACCAACAGATACAGTGTATCACAAAAGTGAGTCCACACCTCACATTTCTGCAGATATTTAAGTATATCTTTTCATGGGACAACACTGACAAAATGACACTTTGACACAATGAAAAGTAGTCTGTGTGCAGCTTATATAACAGTGTACATTTATTCTTCCCTCAAAATAACTCAATATACAGCCATTAATGTCTAAACCACCGGCAACAAAAGTGAGTACACCCCTAAGAGACTACACCCCTAAATGTCCAAATTGAGCACTGCTTGTCATTTTCCCTCCAAAATGTCATGTGACTCGTTAGTGTTACTAGGTCTCAGGTGTGCATAGGGAGCAGGTGTGTTCAATTTAGTAGTACAGCTCTCACACTCTCTCATACTGGTCACTGAAAGTTCCAACATGGCACCTCATGGCAAAGAACTCTCTGAGGATCTTAAAAGACGAATTGTTGCGCTACATGAAAATGGCCAAGGCTACAAGAAGATTGCCAACACCCTGAAACTGAGCTGCAGCACAGTGGCCAAGATCATCCAGCGTTTTAAAAGAGCAGGGTCCACTCAGAACAGACCTCGCGTTGGTCGTCCAAAGAAGCTGAGTGCACGTGCTCAGCGTCACATCCAACTGCTGTCTTTGAAAGATAGGCGCAGGAGTGCTGTCAGCATTGCTGCAGAGATTGAAAAGGTGGGGGGTCAGCCTGTCAGTGCTCAGACCATACGCCGCACACTACATCAAATTGGTCTGCATGGCTGTCACCCCAGAAGGAAGCCTCTTCTGAAGTCTCTACACAAGAAAGCCCGCAAACAGTTTGCTGAAGACATGTCAACAAAGGACATGGATTACTGGAACCATGTCCTATGGTCTGATGAGACCAAGATTAATTTGTTTGGTTCAGATGGTCTCAAGCATGTGTGGCGGCAATCAGGTGAGGAGTACAAAGATAAGTGTGTCATGCCTACAGTCAAGCATGGTGGTGGGAATGCCATGGTCTGGGGCTGCATGAGTGCAGCAGGTGTTGGGGAGTTACATTTCATTGAGGGACACATGAACTCCAATATGTACTGTGAAATACTGAAGCAGAGCATGATCCCCTCCCTCCGGAAACTGGGTCGCAGGGCAGTGTTCCAGCATGATAATGACCCCAAACACACCTCTAAGACGACCACTGCTTTATTGAAGAGGCTGAGGGTAAAGGTGATGGACTGGCCAAGCATGTCTCCAGACCTAAACCCAATAGAACATCTTTGGGGCATCCTCAAGCGGAAGGTGGAGGAGTGCAAAGTCTCGAATATCCGCCGGCTCCGTGATGTCGTCATGGAGGAGTGGAAAAGCATTCCAGTGGCAACCTGTAAAGCTCTGGTAAACTCCATGCCCAGGAGAGTTAAGGCAGTTCTGGGAAATAATGGTGGCCACACAAAATATTGACACTTCAGGAACTTTCACTAAGGGGTGTACTCACTTTTGTTGCCGGTGGTTTAGACATTAATGGCTGTATATTGAGTTATTTTGAGGGAAGAATAAATTTACACTGTTATATAAGCTGCACACAGACTACTTTTCATTGTGTCAAAGTGTCATTTTGTCAGTGTTGTCCCATGAAAAGATATATTTAAATATCTGCAGAAATGTGAGGGGTGTACTCACTTTTGTGATACACTGTACAAAAACCCCTGTGCAAGATCTGTTATATCTTAACTTTAATAGAACCGTCAAACATGTGTTATTCAACTTTACTGTCATTTAAAATAAAGTTAAATAACATGTTTTGTCTTTTGTCATCTTATCCTCATCCTAAATTACATTTTGTACGAGGATCTAAAACCATTTGGTGTGAAAAACGTGTGTCCTTACTGACAGCTTCAGGATCTTGTCAAACATGACATCTGGTGGAACGTGAAAGTCAAAGACAAAGTACTAGAGTGAAGAAGAGAAACACAGTACTATCACAATGTGGTACATAATGTTCTTATATTAAACCATATAAGCAAGTTTAAAAAAATGAAGTTTTATAAAAAGATACTAACTGTTGCAAAATATATATGGACACCTATTCACAGTTAATCTTTAACTACATCATTCTGCAATAGAAGACTACACTAATTACAGCTATATATAAGCCAATTAAGCTCTTCCACACCAAGCTCAGCAAACCATTTCTTTATGGATATGGTTTTTGCAACAGGAAATTGATTTACTTAACCAAATAGGTTCTTCCTCCAGAAAGGTTTTCTAGAAAAGAATAATGTGCTGCTTTAAAGTTTTTTGTACTATGCAGCCTTATTTTGTGAGCCTGCGTGGTCCACTACTTCAAAACTGCACTGTTGTTACATGCTAGAACACCGGAGCTGGGATCTCGAATACATCGTATCAAGTCTTAGCTTTGCCTGCCGGCTAGGATGAGCAGCCACATGAACAACGATTGGCCGGGCAGCACGGTGGATAATTGGGTTGCACTGTTGCCTCACAGCAAGAATGTCCCAAGTTCGATCCCCAGGTGGGGCGGTCCGGGTCCTTTCTGTGTGGAGTTTGCATGTTCTCCCCGTTTCTGGGTGGGTTTTCCCGGGTGCTCCGGTTTCCTTCCACAGTCCAAAAACATGCAAGTGAGGTGAATTGGAGATACAAAATTGTCCATGACTGTGTTTGTAATAACCTTTTCAACTGATGAACCTTGTGTAATGAGCCACTACCGTTTCCTGTCACGAATGTAACCAAAAGTGTAAAACATGACATTAAAATCCTAATAAACAAACAAACAAACAACGATTGGCCTGTTATTCATATAGGAGTGGGATATTAAGCCGGATAGGGACTCTCTCATGACTGATGCCACTATGACCATGAAACTCTGTGTTGGGGAGATGGAACATAGAAATTTCTATGTTTCTATTAGAGGGTGGTGAGGACAGATAGTATACTGACTCACACTAAGCTGATTCTCGACCCAAGTGCAGAGGCTGAACAAAATGAGAGCTGAGGAAGCCAAAAAACCAGCCACACTAAACAGTGCGGAAAATTAGAAAGATCAAACACACTGATCGGCCCAAGGAAAAACGGTTGGAACTGTGATCGAGTTCGATATGCCTGCCAATCAATTCAATGTATCGCCACATGATCACAGACTGATGTTTCTACCTCTGAACCTAAGTGGAGAATCAATTCCAAGGTGTACACACACTTCTGGTGATGTAGTGTATTAGGTAACACAATGCTTTAGAAAGTTGGACTAATACACGAAGACTATAGATAATGTGGTTATTATAATTATTATTATAATATTATAATTATAATATGGTTGCAGACCTCGGTGTAGTACGGACAGTTTGTTGACTCTTTCATTGATGTATATTTCTTCTCATCTCCAATCTCTACACACACCAAAGGATCCATGTTCAAGCCCACCAGCTGCCGGGCTTCAATAACCATGACGCTAATCTGCAATACAAATAAGATTCAATAATAGAGATTTACAACAGCATACAATTAAGGATTGAAAGGAATAGACATGGTAGCGTGTACTAATGTAGAAAAATATTAAAAATAAAAAAATATGAACAATGTAACAGGCCCACATGCCATGGAGATCAGCAGGGGGGCACAAGTTACAGAATCATGCCCATCTGCCATGCCATTTATGACATGCTAGCAGTGGGGGCATGGAGGTGCAGATGATTGACTTGGCAGTTTCACAACCATCTGCCAACACACACTTTTTTTAAATTAAGAAACAACTTATTTTTTTCAGTTTTATGGTTATGTTTAATGATGTGAAATGTAATATAAACCTGTGATTTACACTGTACCTAGACTTAGCTCTGAGATGTTCATGCCTGAGCCATTCTGTAATAATTAACATCTTCTGACTAATTAGAATTAAAAAACCATATGTGCAACCATAATTATTCACTAAAGCAGGGGGTTTCAAACTGTTTTTCAAGCAATCCACAACACTTGGGGGAGGGGGGGTGGGTTTGGGGTGATTGCTGGTGCTCCCAGCTTTTCAATGGGTGCAAGGCACACATTAACACCCTGGACAGGGCACCAGTCCATCGCAGGGCAGACACACACACACACACACACACACACACCTATCCACCTATATGGCAATTCAGTGTCTCCAATTAACCTGACTGCATGTTTTTGGACTGTGGGAAGAAACCCACGTAGACACGGAGAGAACATGCAAACTCTGCACAGAAAGGACGCGGACCGCCCCGCCTGGGGGTCAAACCCAGGATCTTCTCGCTGTGAGGTGACAGTGCTACCCACCAAGCCACTGTTAAAATGCATTTATTTAATTGTTACTATTTTTGTCTGCAACCCATTTTCTTGGCTCAGGGTTTGAGAAACCCTGCATTAAGGTACAGCTTAAATATTTGATCTGATGATGCTGTAAATCACTAAATATATGGCTGGATTTTTACAAGTTTTGCTGAACAAGTTGTTACATGTATTAACCACTGCTTAACAGTTTAACAGCCCCACAGGCTCAGGATCAGTGTGATTTAGAGGCTGAGGAGGTAAGTTGTGTTGACTGTCAATACATGAACTGCATAATTAATAAGGCCATTGATTAGTAAACATCATTAGTCCTGGACTCTCTTTGTATCTGGGATCTTTTGTAAAAACTAAACAAATCTTCTGTAAATTATTAAGAAAAACTTTTGCTATGTGTAAAACTGTGGATTTACAATTAAAATAGATGTATGGTTGCAATATATGATTCTACAAACAAGCTTTAAATAAAACAGTAAAGAGTAGGTCCGTGTACCTTTGGTCATTCGTTTTTCACTTCAAATCCCAAAGTTAAAAAACAAGAAAACGAGCCGTTTTTCGTTTCAAAAAACAATATTGAAAAATGGGTAAACGGGGCGTTATTCGTTTTTCGTTTTAAGATCAAAAATCAAATAACAAACAAGCAGAAATAGAAAAATGGATCGTATTTTAATTTTCTGAAATCAACATTTTTGATCAGTTCAACCAGAAATAAACACACAAGCGCGTGCATGCACCAACATGCGTGTATATTTCACATATAGACAGTGTAAATCAAGCTCAAGTGTTGAAAAAGTAATAATAATGTAATGACGCATCCCCTGTTGTTCTGACTTTTGTGTTTGTATATTTGACATGCATATATTTGCTCTATCTGCAAAAAACAAACATTATGGGGAACCGTACTGGACGAACAGTACTGGACGTTGTTGATTTTTCTTGTGTTATAAAATATTTCTTGTTCTCGGCCAATAAACATCCAAAAATAAATGAAATTGCACGAACTGATTCTGCAGTAAACAAGGAGCAACAACAATGAAATATATTTCAAAAAGTGATTTGGTTAGTTTTTAGTTGAAGCTATTTCTTAAAAGTGCATTAAGCAGACCGCTGATTAAAATGCATTAAACGTTGTAATAGTTACACAGTGACATGTACAGAATTGAGTCCCATACAGTAAAAAATATATAAATGTAAATTTTGTGATGACGGTGAGACGTTAGTAAACAGCATTCTTTTTCTAGAGTAGCCGTTAGTTCTTGTGTGAATTACAAGGGCAGGAAAAAGTACGGCAGGGGGACGCAACAGGGGACGCAACATAACGTTATTATTACTTTTTGCTCTGTCTTTCCAACACTTGTGCCTGATTTACACTGTCTATATGAAGCAAATATACACTTCAGTGCATGCACACGCTTGTGTGTTTATTTCCGGTTGAACTGATAAAAAATGTGATTATAAAACGGATAGTTCCGGTCCTAAAATCTGATTGGCTGAGCCGCGTTCGAAGCCGTTGTAAAATCCCCGATAAACTCACACCTATGACCACCTCACATCATTCCATATTAATACGCCACTGAATAGAAAAAATTAATGTTATTTTCGCCCTCATGTTGCCTAGCAACACTGTTAATCGTACTATTTTGCGTCGCGGAAGAATGCTTTATTGTAAGTTTATACACAATAAATACATTTATGAAATAAACATTGTTGTATTTATTATATTTTATGTTGACCGCCGTTTTATAAAAGCAATAAGCCACTCGAGACCGTGCATTACTGTTAAGATTTTAGCACGGGGAAAGAAGTTTTAGGCACTCCGCTTCGCGTCGTGCCAAAAACGTCATCCCCGTGCTAAAATCACAGTAATGCACGGCCTCTCGTGGCTTATTGCTTTATTTTGGAAAATTAAAATACGATCCGTTTTTCATTTTCATTTTTCTTAAAACAAAAAACAACCCGTTTTCCAATATTGTTTCTTAAAACAAAAAACACCCCGTTTTCCAATATTGTTTCTTAAAACAAAAAACTACCCGTTTTTTAATATTGTTTCTTGAAATAGTGTTTTTCAACTTTGGGATTTGAAGTGAAAAATGAATGACCAAAGGTACACGGACCGGAGTACCACAAAACCAGAACCAGCTAACTCAGTGAATAGAAAAGAAATGAAAGCTGGGAGCTGTTTTAAAATGAACCTCTTTAGCTACATCAAAATTAATTCAGCTCAGATAAAATGACACAGAAACCCCACTGAGCACAATTAGGCTGAAAGCATCACAAGCCCAGTTTTAATGTAATGTCTCTGCATGCTGATTTAAAAAAACCTCGATACGGCAATAAACAGAGAAAATAAACACTGGCTGCTACATTAATCAACTGTTACATCATTGTTTAGTTATTAGTAGGGGTGATAATGAATAATCGATTAGCTGCTTATCAACAAAGTCACTGCTCATTTAATACTATCAGTTAAAAACGTCGTTTTGAGAAGCACGCCTTTATTGCCATATTTATGTCTACACATGTGCGGTACAATGGAATTCTACTCTTGCTTGTGAACTCTAGCGTGTTTGGAAGCTGGCATTAATGCACAGTATCAGACAGTGTACAGCACCACAGGGACAGAAAGGGTTCAAAGTCTTCCTCAAGGGCTCTAACCACAAAGCTACCACAGTCTTAAGTTCTTCTCAGCAGCTAGAAGCGGAGCAGGAGATCCCTCACACAGCACCACCACTAAAAAAGAAATCTGGTGCTCTGATGATATTTGACTGAGTGATAATTTAACACCTCTTTATTGCACAGAACTTGTATCATCAGTAGTGTCATGCTAAAATTTGCACACCTGCTGTTGATCCATTGTCATGGAGGGAGCACATATGTAATATAATTGTAAGATCTTATTTTTATACAAACATGATTTAGATACACCGACCAGGCGTAACATTATGACCACTGACAGGTGAAGTGAATAACACTGAGTATCTCTTCATCATGGCACCTTAGTCAGTGGGTGGGATATATTAGGCAGCAAGTGAACATTTTATCCTTAAAGTTGATATTAGAAGCAGAAAAAAGTAAGGTTTTGAGCGAGTTTCACAAGGGCCAAGACTGGGTCAGAGCATCTCCAAACTGCAGCTCTTGTGGGGTGTTCCCGGTCTGCAGTGGTCCAAGGCTCATTGATGCACGTGGGGAGCGAAGGTTGGCCCGTGTGGTCTGATCCAACAGACGAGCTACTGTAGCTCAAATTGCTGAAGAAGTTAATGCTGCTTCTGATAGAAAGGTTTTAGAATACACAGTGCTTCACAGTTTGTTGCATATGGGGCTGCAACAGGGGGACCAACACAATATTAGGAAGGTGGTCATAATGTTATGCCTGATCAGTGTATTTTGCCTTCTGCCTCAATATAAAAGACAGTATGACCTTTATATATTAAATAGGCATGTCAAGAGCAGCTTTGAGATATAGGTTACATCTTAATTAGCATATTTACCTTTATTAAACTGCTAGCTACTGACATTGTTTATTCAGAAAATTATTAAAATGCTAAACAAGTCCTGACCTTAATATATTTATGATCATGTTACTGTTCTAAACTACTTCCAACTTACACCTTTTTCTCTTTGTATTTGGTAAAAGAAAAGAAGCTCCACTGAAATGAAACATGCTACAATGTGTTTCATATTGAAGTTAGCTTTAAATAAACTTTTTGCTTAAGAGTTAACAAGTAATGGCCGACTAATTATGTTGGTTATCGGTAAAAGAAATGACCAAATGTTGCATCCCTAGTTGTTAGTTTGTGTCCATTTTAACTAATTAGTTTTATAGTCCATACCTGGTAGTCCACAGGTCTGCCTGCTAGTGGCTCTATCTTAATATCAGGCTTTGATCTGAAAAACATTAGGGAGGGTTAAAGTCAATGACAGCACTCATTTTTAGTTATTAAAACACCTTAGATGTTCTGTTGTAATGGTGGAAATACCTCTTATTGGAGACATTAGTGGTCACTGCAGTGACTGAAGCCAGTGAGATGGAGTCAGGGTCAATGCGCCTTTGCATGCCTTTATGATCAAGATCCTCAGCCTCCAAAATAGCAGGATCATCTAGATACACAGTTAAACATTTACTTAGAAGCAATATTTTCTAACAAACAAACATGTCAGAGCCCTGGTAGTTTCCATCTATTAAAGCAACACTGGTTAATTTTGTGCATTTGTAAGCTCATGTAAACTGAATTCCTGTCAGAAAAAGCACACACTGGTTTCTACTCTCCCAGTTGGATGTTATGTAATAGCTATTTTTATTTGGGAATACTTTATTTAAATGGTACCAACACCATGCCTTTATTATACATTCATTAGCATTCATTAGATGTAAGAATATTTGTGCAGGATATAAGATAGATAAAAACAGATATCCTTTATTTGTCATACTATATACATGTACAGTACAATAAAATTCTTTCTTCGCATATCCCCTCTTGTTTGGAAGCTGGTTAGTATCTGCTGAAGGCACTGCCAATTATGCCCGCTAGATGGCGCCCAGCCGACCGGTGGCAACACCGAGTTTCGAACCTGGGAGTTCAGAAACTCGGTGCTGGTGAGCAAGCGGAGTATCTCACTGCGCCACCTGGGCGCCTATTAAAAACATATTTTTAACCCACTAATTGTTTATCTGAATTAATGAATCAGTTTCAGGAGTTTGGTCCTTTGTCGGGGTATAAGATAAATATAAGTAAAACAGAAATCCTTTCATATAATTATAAGCCACCCACATATATTAGTGATAAGTATCCTCTAAAATGGAACACGAAATCGATTAAATATCTCTGGGTTAATTTGACAAAAAATTTCTCTAAATGATGGGAAAAAATATTTTAAACTGTTTAGAATCATGCAGGGGCGGCACGGTGGCTCAGTGGGTAGCACTGTCGCCTCACAGCAAGAAGGTCCTGGGTTCGATCCCTAGGCGGGGCGGTCTGGGTCCATTCTGTGCGGAGTTTGCATGTTCTCCCCGTGTCTGCATGGTGAATGTGTGTGTGTGTGTCTGCCCTGCATTGGACTGGCGTCCTGTCCAGGGTGTTACCGTGTGCCTTGCGCCCATTGAAAAGCTGGGATAGGTTCCAGCACCCATACCCCCCCACCCCCTATTTATTGATTAAATGATTTCCATGGTATTAAAGAAACAAATTCTGGGAAGGAATTATTCATGTATGTAAAACCAATTTATTTCACTGATATTCTCAAGGTCTTAGAATTAAGTGTATTATGTTGCAAAAACCATAAAGAGTAATTAAAATATAATATAAAATAAGAAAAAAATACAAAATTACATTTAGAATTGATTTTCTTACAAACAGGTGTTATATAAAAAATATTTTAAACTGTTCAGAATCATGCTAAAAAATAATAATAATAATAATAATATTTACCTCCTTTCTTGTGGCTGTCTTTGGAGCTGCGTACTTTTCCAAGCTTCATGGCTGAAAACACTCCTTTTCCTGCTCTGAAAGAATTATATGTAACATGAATTATTACTCCATGTTATTAAAATTTGTTTAAAAGACTTATTAATGCAATAATCAGCCAATCAAATGGCAGTAATGCAATAAATTACATAATACATATACACCGACAAGGCATAACATTATGACCACTGACAGGTGAAGTGAATAACACTGATTATCTCTTCATCACGGCACCTGTTAGTGGGGGGGATATATCAGGCAGCAAGTGAACATTTTATCCTCAAAGTTTATGTGTGAGAAGCAGGAAAAATGGACTAGTGTAAGGATTTGAGCGAGTTTGACAAGGGCCAAATTAAACACACAATAAAAGAACCGTTATATGCATAATTATGATTCCCAGTAAATATTTCTAGCTCATGGTTGCTGTTTTCATGGTGGAAAGTTTTATCACACTCACACGTCAGGCATTACAGTAGAAAAAAAAGAGTTACAATAAGCATTGCCCTTATACAGTTACAATGATATTACACTGATCAAATATCAGCAGCACTACAAAAGACCAGTGATGTCACAGACTAGCTGGACAAATACAGCCTCTTAATAATTAAACAAGATGGCAACAGTTGTCCAATTGTCTGGTGATGTGGATCAATGCCCAAGAACAGATAAAAGCAGTCCAAACTCCTTTTTCTTTCTGTACCTTATTCATTTAGAGCAAAAATATTAAACTACTAAGAACAAACAGATGTTTAAATTATTATTGTTATTATTACCAAGTTATAACAAAAATGTAATGTAAATGTTGAACTTGAACACAGTCTCAATGTTCAAGTCTAGATTAAAAATATATTTATTTACTCAGGCTTTTGATTAGACTTTTCAAACTAAACAGTAAACTTGGTTATTGTTATAATGAGAGAGGCGTAGGACCCAAAGGTGCGGAGCAAAAAATAATATTTATTAACAATAAATAATATAAATACAGTACAACATAAACAAAACTCAAACAGAAGACAATTCGGGAAATCCCGAACGAGGCCGCTGGTGTCGCTGGCAACTGAAAAGGAAACACAAAACAAAGAAATAGAAAAGGAGCTGAAGCGAGGCGCGAACCCGGGTCGCGCACTCGCAGTGCAATGGTAAGTCCCACTAAGCTACGGTGTAGCCAAGACAACAGGCTCGCCTACTAAATAAGAGGCAGTTGAAAAGAGGGGGAAATATGGAAATAATCCGTTACAGAGACAAAACTAACACAAGGGTGCTATTTAACAGCAGCAGATCGGTTGTGTCACCAGCATTTAGAGGCTGGGAAGAAACCGATATTTAATTTGACACAAGGTTCAAATGAGTGGATTAGAACCGGGGATTCTCGAGTGGAGGAGCGGAGAGTTACCGCTGCACCAAACAGGCAGAGAATAGCCCGGGAAAAACACACGCCTTTAATGGCCTGCGGAATGTGGCTGTTAGCCCAAAGCTAACCCGCTGCTAGCTTGGCAAGCAGGGAACAAGCGGCAAAGTCAAAACAACCGCAGCGCGAGGGCTGCACCTAATCGCACCGGCTCTCCCTAATCAGTGAAACAAAAACCCTAGTTACCTCAGCCTTACAGCTTACACACCCAACCGCTCTAGGAAGCGCCTGGGGTAACCGTTCTTGCCCTGATAAAAGGAATGGCTGGTGCAGAGCAGCCGTGTGACAAGCACAGAACAAAGGTGCGACGCCTGCAGACTGGCGACGCCCCCTTAAATAGGGAGCTGACAGCTGCAGGTCGTTGCCCTAATCAGCTGGCCTCCTATTTGAGGCCATGCTGCTCTTTGTTCTGTAACGCCTGCAACGCTGGGAACTGGTGGTATGTTCACCAGACGTCGCAGGCACCCTAACAGTTATGCTGTAATAATTAGGGGTGCCGGAGTCTAAAGCTACTCTCTGTAAAACTGACATTTTACTCTTAACAATTTCACATTGTAACTACATCTTCTGTTGTTTTACCCCAGGTGGTTCTGATGGAAACCTGTTCACCCTCTCGAGGTTAAAGACTGCAAGTTGAGACTGCAGTGCCAACAATGCTGCTCCTACTAGATGGGATGGACACCTGGCGTGTTTGCACCAAAAATGTCCAGAACTTACAACAGACTTTATCACAGACTGAACTGAACAATGAAGAACATCCTATTATTTGTAAAATTTTAAAAATCCCTAAATATATAAAAATGACTAATTTGACATCCAACAAATAAAGCAATTGTTACTATTATTATTATTATTATTATTTTAATATTATAGAGTAAGATCATTTATCGTGAATTGTTCACCTAAAAATAAAACTGAAATATTTAAAGAAGAAACATTTAAGAAGAGGCTTTTATCCAACAACTGAAGACAATAAACCAATCAACTGTTAAGAGAAGGTAACATACTGCATGTTTCACCATCTGGGCAGAAAACTAATGTTATAGCAACAAACACAAGTCACAACTAAACATGAGCTGAAATAAGAGTTAAGACTTCCACTAAAATCTTAATCTCTCTAAATTACATTTATGTCCTCACACTAAATGACAAAAATGTGCAAATGCCGACAAGACAAAAAGCACTTAAGCAATTAGCAAAGCTGCCACAATTATCAGATTCATAGTATTATTACAGATAGCAAATAGAAAACCATTTTCATGCATTTTGCATTTCTAAATAAAAATACAGTTTTTTTACAGTTCTTTTACTTTTTTCACTTTGTAAACTTTAGACAAACTTGTTCTCATGTTTCTAAACACACAGAGTGTACCTGCAGCGCTCTGCACAGTTTTTACATGCAAGTGCGTAATTTCACTATAATGATTACAATGTATATTTAATTATCGGCCTAAACAGTATTAGAGTTTTATTTACATTTTAATACATATTATAATATTAAAAACACATGATTAAATTTTACTGCATCAGTTAAAAATGGGTGCATTAATAAAATCAATGTAATATAAAAGACAAAAGTGTAAAATAAAAGACAAAAGTACAGCCTTTGGGTAACCTTGTGGCAGTATATGGAGTTACGGACTTCATGAAGTAACAGGAGATTTTAAATCAATCTGTCTGCCTCTGCTAAGAAGCTAAAGAATTATAAACACTTTTTAACTTAAATGTTGATGTTTAATTTTTTTTAAAATAAGTAATAATACGTAATAAAACAATTATAGATATGTGATAGAAAGCTTCCTTCAGATTTTTCTTTCAACAAAACACTGTAACGTGTTACCCAAACCAACTATTGTTGCCTTCATGACATCAATCTACCTACCAGCCCTGATACTACTGTGCACTGACTCTATATCTGCACACTTCTGTTAATATGGATAAATAAACCCAAGTTGTCCTGCATTGTAAGCAAACTGTTACAATTAACCAACCTAAATGAAAAAGTGATCCCACAAGTCTCTAGTTCAGATCTCAGAAGTATATTATTAAGGTTTAAGAGTTAAGCTTTTGCTGTATCTAGTAATCATCCTGCTCATCCTAATGCACATCTACCACAATATTCCTTACCATCAAATAAAGCAAAAGTACTTCAGATTTACCTACAAAACAATGCCCTGACATGTTAATCTACTCAATATAGAACAAGGGTACATACCATACACACTGGATGCTCTCTACATTCAAGGGCCTCCAAAGTGATCAACACAAAATACGCAGTGAGCAAAGAAGCTCTGAGCAGCTGGCAGCCAATGAGTTCATTTCACCTGTCTAACTCAAGAACAGCCACCGGCGGGAGGAAAAGGGGGGTCACCAATAAGCAACTTGAGATGGCATCAGTTGGAACTAACAAATACATACACTAACACACACACACACACACACACACACACACACACACAACCAAAATCCAGATCTTAACCCAAACACAAAGGTACTGGAATTTATGAAAGTTAGCTGTGGTTGAAAGTGGCAAAAAAGTCAAGTTTATTTCTAAAGCACATTTAAAAAGAGCCAAGGCTGACCAAAGTTTAAACACATAGTATATAAAAGACACCCAAATGAAAATGTATGAAATACAGCACAAGCATTATGAGGCATTATAATAAAATAGAATCAATGAACATCAACTAGTCATGAAGATTCTTAGTTCAGCCACACTCGTAGACCAAGGAAGAGAGAAAATCTTTATTACCAGATATAAATTACCAGATATAAATTACCAGTCATAAATTACCAGCCATAAATTCCGTGATGGTAGAAGCAGCTCTCACATTGATCGGTAGCTCATTCCACGCAGCTACTTCTAAGACTGCACGATTTACCTCAAGTTTTAATCAACCTCTTTAAGCAGTAACTTGTTCGAGGATCAAAGGGATCTGCAAGAACTAAATAAACTTAAAAAGAACTTAAATAAAGTTTAAACTGTGTCATATTAGGTGCCCAGGTGGCGCAGCGGGATATTCCACTAGAACACCAGCGTCGAGATTCTGAATTCCTCGGTTCGAAACTTGGTGTTGCCACCGGTCGGCTGGGTGGGATGACCAGGGTGGGATGACCAGACTGTGAGTGGGGTCTTCAAACGCTGTGTAAGAACCCTGATTGGCAGATAGAGAGGCGTCTGTGCAGAAAGCATGGGTGGAAAAGGGTTCCGTTAAGGGCTGTGTGCGAGTCGGAGGAGGCGTGAGCAGCAATATACCCACCTCGACTGCAATCAGGGATCCCCCAGCAGCGGAAGACAAATTGACTACACTAAGTTGGGGGAAAATGGGAGAAAAAGCAAAAAATATAATAGAAAAAAAAGAACTTAATTAAAGCTTAAAATGTGTCGTTATTTTACAATACATCCATAATGTAAACACATATGTAGTGATATGATCTGTGATATATAGCTGTGAGTATGGTCAAAACCCAAAAAATATGAATAAATATGTAGAAAAACATGAAGAAACAGATATAATAAGATGATTGATTAGTGAGAAAGAAGAACTGGGGTAAGCAGTACAAGAGCATTCTAACTAGACCATGCATTATTTAACTCTCTACTCAAGAGCTTTGGGTGAATGAGCTAAGCATCACTGGTCAGCACGGTTGAATAAACAGCGTATATGGCCTGAAAGGAAGCATGGATCAGCCAAGACTGTAGAACCACGCTCCAAGAACAGAAACACAATGTTTGTTTTTTCTGATCTGATTATATTTGCTGTGTGTTGGCTGAAGATACGTGTCAGTCTCTGTGTAAGTGGACTGGTTAAAATGAATAAAAAATGTTTTGAGAAGAGATTTTGATGACTAAGCCATAAGGGTCACTAATTCCTGCAAGTGATGGATGACTTGTAAGCAGTTGTATTACTGCTTTTGTGTGGGCTCCTGCTGGAATAACTGGTACAAAGTATTTTTTGTGAATGTGTTGTGTATAGGGATGTAACAATGCACCACAGGACAGTTAAAAATCAATTCACGTGTAACAATTTAAATCGGTTTACATGTACAGTATAATGAATCGATATTCACTTTAAACAGCAGAGGTCACTGGCGCTATTCACCTTGCCTGGTTTACGTCACTACAGGGTTGCAAGGTTCAGAATTTTCCAGCCAAATTTATTTATCAGCGATTTATCATTTATTAAGTGATTTTTATTGTGTTTAAACAGTGTTTTTAGATGTGGCAGTAGTAGATGATTTTTTTAAATGCTAATAGTTTAAGTAGATCAGTGTGTTTTAATTTTTGAATGGCTGTTGCAGATGAGTTGTAGATCAGTGCCACATGTTAATGATGTCATTAAGATGCACCTTGTTATGGCAGTTGCTGAGTGAGCTGGCAATAAACGGCACTCTGTTGGAACGTATCTTCGTGTGTTATTTGCTTTAAGTAAATACATTAAGTGTTATTTACATTAAGTGTTATTTACATTAAGTGTTATTTACATTAAGCAACAGTATTGGATCAGATTACACATTTTTTTCCTTCCGATGTCCGATCCAGTGATTTGGGCCAATATCGGAGCCAGCCCTAATTTGTATCCATCAAGTTATTGCGTTTGACACCTAATATTTACATCTACTAGGGATGTAACGATACACTCTACCCATGATGCGATGCAATTCCCGATACTGGGTTCGCCAGTGCCCTCTGCTGTTTAAAGTGAATATCGATTCATTTTACATGTCAAATCTATTTAAATCGTGGGATTTTTTAATCGGTTATTAACTGTATTGTGGTGTATCGTTACATCCCTAACATCTACATTTACATTTTACATTTTCAGCATTTAGCAGATGCTTTTATCCAAAGCAACTTACAGTACTGTGACAGTATATTGTCTAAGCAATTGAGGGTTAAGGGCCTTGCTCAAGGACCCAACAGTGGCAGTGGTGAGGCTTGAAATTGCTCAAGGGCCCACCAGGCAGTGGTAGGGCTTGAACCAGCAACCTTTGATTTACTAGTCCTGTACCTTAACCCAGGGGTCTTCAACCTAGAGTACTTGCCCGAGGGGGCGCGAGCGGCTGTCCGGGGGGTGTGTGGCACTACGAGATTATTATTATGAACCGGTGGCACACGAGACTGGCGGAGGACGCGGCAGGCATCCGCGATTGAGCCGTGGTCCACTAAGGGGAGGGGAGTGTGGCGAAAGCTGTGCTTGGCATCCGTGCTCGAGCCGTGCCTTATCCAGGGGAGGGGGGCGTGGTGGAAGCAGCGCTTGGTACACGCGACCGAGTGCTGTTCCACCAAGGGGAGGGGGCGTGGTGTGAGGGGGGGCGCAAGTCGTGCTCGGCACACGAAGGGGGGCGCATGCCTAAAAAGGTTGAAAACCCCTGCCTTAACCACTAGGCTACAACTGCCTAATATCAGTGTCAATTTTGACAAAAAGTGCAAAGCAGAAAGAAGAGACAACCGTACAAAGGAAGTGCACTTGAGAAGAGCACTTATCATGTCACTGTAACCCTTCACCTGAGGAACATTAAAGTGCTCCTGAAACACTATAAGCATGAGGGTCACTGCAGCAGGACTGGTAACTGCTAAAAAATGTGATTTGTTGATCTAAAAATAGCACTGTATGTATATCACAAAGTAAATTACAATCATATTATCCAGACTCTAGAGCCAGAGGGTACAGGGGGTGAAGACAAGCATAATGATGAGGATATAGATTAGATTAGATAGATATATAGATAAGTAGGTAGGTAGGTAGGTTATTGATCCAGAAGGAAATTAAAGCCCCAGTAGCATTATGCAACAAATAATTAACAGTACAAAACAAAACAAAAGCAAACAGAAAAACTAGAACTGAGTAGTTCTTGTACTTTACATAAAATGGATAACTGGTAACTGTAATGACTTTGCATGAGGTATAGTTTCAGTATAAAGTTAGATTGAATAGTAAATAAATTATTAAATAGTAAAAGTGACATGTGACAAATATTGTACAATGAGTTGGGCCAACATAGCCATATACACTATATTGCCAAAAGTATTCACTCACTCATCCAAATCATTAAATTCAGGTGTTTCAATCACTTCCATGGCCACAGGTGTATAAAACCAAGCACCTAGGCATGCAGACTGCTTCTACAAACATTAGAGAAAGAATGGGTCGCTCTCAGGAGCTCAGTGAATTCCAGCGTGGTATCGTGACAGGATGCCACCTGTGCAACAAGTCCAGTCGTGAAATTTCCTCGCTACTAAATATTCCACAGTCGACTGTCAGTGGTATTATAACAAAGTGGAAGCGATTGGAAACGATAGCAACTCAGCCACAAAGTGGTAGCCACGTGAAATGACAGAGCGCGGTCAGCGGATGCTGAGGCGCATAGTGCGCAGAGGTCGCCAACTTTCTGTAGAGTCAGTTGCTACAGACCTCCAAACTTCATGTGGCCTTCAGATTAGCTCAAGAACAGTGTGTAGAGAGCTTCATGGAATGGGTTTCCATGGCCAAGCAGCTGCATCCAAGCCTTACAGCACCAAGCGCAATGCAAAACGTCAGATGCAGTGGTGTAACGCACGCAGCCACTGGACTCTAGAGCAGTGGAGATGTGTTTTCTGGAGTGACGAATCACGCTTCTCCATCTGGCAATCCAATAGACGAGTCTGGGTTTAGCGGTTGCCAGGAGAACGGTATTTGTCTGACTGCATTGTGCCAAGTGTAAAGTTTGGTGGAGGGGGGATTATGGTGTGGGGTTGTTTCTCAGGAGTTGGGCTCAGAACCTTAATTCCAGTGAAAGGAACTCTTAATGCTTCAGCATACCAAGAGATTTTGGACAATTTCATGCTCCCAACTTTGTGGGAACAGTTTGGGGATGGCCCCTTCCTGTTCCAACATGACTGCACACCAGTGCACAAAGCAAGGTCCATAAAGACATGGATGAGTGAGTTTGGTGTGGAAGAACTTGACTGGCCTGCACCTCAAGTCAGTCACCTCGAGTCCTGACCTCAACCCGACAGAACACCTTTGGGATGAATTAGAGCGGAGACTGCGAGCCAGGCCTTCTCGTCCAACATCAGTGTCTGACCTCACAAATGCGCTTTTGGAAGAATGGTCAAAAATTCCCATAAACACACTCCTAAACCTTGTGGAAAGCCTTCCCAGAAGAGTTGAAGCTGTTATAGCTGCAACGGGAGGGCCGACATCATATTAAACCCTATGGATTAAGAATGGGATTTCACTCACATTCATATGTGTGAAACGACCCCAAACACAACCTCCAAGATGACAACTGCCTTGCTGAGGAAGCTGAAGGTAAAGGTGATGGACTAAACCCAATTGAGCACCTGTGGCGCATCCTCAAGTGGAAGGTGGAGGAGTTCAAGGTGTCTAACATCCACCAGCTCCGTGATGTCATCATGGAGGAGTGGAAGAGGATTCCAGTAGCAACCTGTGCAGCTCTGGTGAATTCCATGCCCAGGAGGGTTAAGGCAGTGCTGGATAATAATGGTGGTCACACAAAATATTGACACTTTGGGCACAATTTGGACATGTTCACTGTGGGGTGTACTCACTTACTGTATGTTGCCAGCCATTTAGACATTAATGGCTGTGTGTTGAGTTATTTTCAGAAGACAGTAAATCTACACTGCTATACAAGTTGTACACTGACTACTCTAAGTTATATCCAAGTTTTATTTCTATACACAGATACAGTGTATCACAAAAGTGAGTACACCCCTCACATTTCTGCAAATATTTCATTATATCTTTTCATGGGACAACACTATAGACATGAAACTTGGATATAACTTAGAGTAGTCAGTGTACAACTTGTATAGCAGTGTAGATTTACTGTCTTCTGAAAATAACTCAACACACAGCCATTAATGTCTAAATGGCTGGCAACATAAGTGAGTACACCCCACAGTGAACATGTCCAAATTGTGCCCAAAGTGTCAATATTTTGTGTGACCACCATTATTATCCAGCACTGCCTTAACCCTCCTGGGCATGGAATTCACCAGAGCTGCACAGGTTGCTACTGGAATCCTCTTCCACTCCTCCATGATGACATCACGGAGCTGGTGGATGTTAGACACCTTGAACTCCTCCACCTTCCACTTGAGGATGCGCCACAGGTGCTCAATTGGGTTTAGTCCATCACCTTTACCTTCAGCTTCCTCAGCAAGGCAGTTGTCATCTTGGAGGTTGTGTTTGGGGTCGTTATCTTGTTGGAAAACTGCCATGAGGCCCAGTTTTCGAAGGGATGGGATCATGCTCTGTTTCAGAATGTCACAGTACATGTTGAAATTCATGTTTCCCTCAATGAACTGCAGCTCCCCAGTGCCAGCAACACTCATGCAGCCCAAGACCATGATGCTACCACCACCATGCTTGACTGTAGGCAAGATACAGTTGTCTTGGTACTTCTCACCAGGGCGCCGCCACACATGCTGGACACCATCTGAGCCAAACAAGTTTATCTTGGTCTCGTCAGACCACAGGGCATTCCAGTAATCCATGTTCTTGGACTGCTTGTTTTCAGCAAACTGTTTGCTGGCTTTCTTGTGCGTCAGCTTCCTTCTGGGATGACGACCATGCAGACTGAGTTGATGCAGTGTGCGGCGTATGGTCTGAGCACTGACAGGCTGACCTCCCACGTCTTCAACCTCTGCAGCAATGCTGGCAGCACTCATGTGTCTATTTTTTAAAGCCAACCTCTGGATATGACGCCGAACACGTGGACTCGACTTCTTTGGTCGACCCTGGCGAAGCCTGTTCCGAGTGGAACCTGTCCTGGAAAATTGCTGTATGACCTTGGCCACCATGCTGTAGCTCAGTTTCAGGGTGTTAGCAATCTTCTTATAGCCCAGGCCATCTTTGTGGAGAGCAACAATTCTATTTCTCACATCCTCAGAGAGTTCTTTGCCATGAGGTGCCATGTTGAATATCCAGTGGCCAGTATGAGAGAATTGTACCCAAAACACCAAATTTAACAGCCCTGCTCCCCATTTACACCTGGGACCTTGACACATGACACCAGGGAGGGACTACGACACATTTGGGCACAATTTGGACATGTTCACTGTGGGGTGTACTCACTTATGTTGCCAGCTATTTAGACATTAATGGCTGTGTGTTGAGTTATTTTCAGAAGACAGTAAATCTACACTGCTATACAAGCTGTACACTGACTACTCTAAGTTATATCCAAGTTTCATGTCTATAGTGTTGTCCCATGAAAAGATATAATGAAATATTTGCAAAAATTTGAGGGGTGTACTCACTTTTGTGATACACTGTACATATACACATATTACAGAATATAAAAATATTATTTCCACAGTTTTACTACAGTATCCTTTCAACAAGGATGGGCATTGTTATAAATACTGATGGAACTGAACACGCAGGGCTTGAAATGCATAAGCTGATCCTATGCTGTTTAAACACCAACCTTATTACTAGAGATGCATTTGTTTATTCACATCAATGTATGTTTAATGTACGGACTGGAAAAGTGGCATATTGCATATATTGGTATGATGGGAACAAATTAGTTTTAAATCAAACAGTTTTATTTCTAACACTAGGTGAAACTAATTGTAGCAACAATGATTAGCCTAAATCAAGCTGTAAAACAAATCACATACTAGCTTGCTAAAACATATTCATAACAACACCACCAGTGGTATAATTGCATAATATTTATAGGTTGTATTCAGGATTATGTGCACTTGATTTAAAATGCATCTTGTATAGCAATCATGTGTGACACATAAAGGAAGATAATTGCATGACTAATCCTGATGTTGCCATTGCATTGTGGGTGATATCAAAGGCAGCAGGTGGGTTTTTAAATACGGAGGGAATAATAGATCACAGAAATTAAAATGCAAATCCTGGTTGTACTGGTACAGCGGCTTTGTCATTATTAACATTATTAAATCAATAGTTTTTATGATAAATGATAAATGTTGGATGAGATTAAACACAGATTGAAACAGTTATTTGAACTCTATTTTTACAAAATTACATCTGCCTATTTTTAAGTTATTTAACAATTATTGTTACATTGTTAATGCATTTTACATCATTTTACATCTATTTACATATTAACAATATTCACAATGACCAAACCGACACAGTGACCATTTTACATTTACATTTTCTGCATTTAGCAGACGCTTTTATCCAGAGCGACTTACAGAAGTGCTTCCATAGTAAACATTTCATTTCTCAAGTTTTAGTAAACAAGAACACAAATCTGCTGAAACCTGTTAGAACCAAAGTGTTTTTTTTGTTTGTTTTTTGGAAATGGAAAAAAAACGTTAGTAAATAAGTACAAGTCAGCTTAAGTGCTTAGTAAAAAGGTGGGTTTTTAATAGTTTTTTAAAGACAGCAAGAGACTCAGATGTTCGGACAGACAGAGGAAGTTCATTCCACCACTTGGGTGCCAGTACAGAGAAGAGCCTTGATGCTTGTCTTCCTTTAGTCCTGGGTAGAGGATCAAGTCGAGCGAGACTAGTGGCTCGGAGGTTGCGTGGTACAGAGCGGGGTTTGATTAGACCAGGTGACCAGAGACCAAAACCTATTTTTAGACAATCAGCACTTCAGTTTTAGCATTATTATAAAAGAACAAAACAAACACATAAGATAGGATAGGAGATCTGCCTTTTCTGTTCAGAGCACATGTTCTGCCTTTCAAGAAGTCATTACCAACCCAGATTGTTTACAGCCTGCAGGATGATCTTACTCTAATTAATATTGTAGAGGCAAAACAAAGCTTGTCACACTTAAGTGAGAATGGGAGCAATTTAAACATGGTAGAGGATTAAATGTTTTGTACACAGTAGGGCTGGGAGGTATAACCCAAAATTTGTATCACTGTATTTTTTAAGTTTCACAGTATATCTAGGTATGTTTTATTTTTTGTATGACTTTTATATGTCTGTGGCTGGTTTTACTGTCATAAGTACAAATAAAATAAAACATTTTCATTTTACCTATAGTGAAGGTTTTAATAGTATAAGCTTTGCTTGGCCCTAAAAAATGACACAATACACCGATCAGCCATAACATTGAAACCACCTCCTTATTTCTACACTCACTGTCCGTTTTATCAGCTCCACTTACCATATAGAAGCACTTTGTAGTTCTACAATTACTGACTGTAGTCCATCTGTTTCTCTACATACTTTTTTAGCCTGTTTTCACCCTGTTCTTCAATGGTCAGGACCCCCACAGGACCACCACAGAGCAGGTATTATTTGGGTGTTAGATCATTTTCAGCACTGCAGTGACACTGACATGGTGTTGGTGTGTTGGTGTGTGTTGTGCTGGTATGAGTGGATCAGACACAGCAGCGCACAAGTGAGCTGTATCTAATCTGCACAGCGCTCCATAGCGCTTTTAGTGGTGAACAATGTTATATGATTTGCTGACTATTGAAGCCTACAGCTGTTGTATTAACTATGCTACGGTAAGGCAGTATATGAAAAATCCATACTGTATGAGGAATCAAAGCCGGTATACCGAATGTACCGTCATACCGCCCAGCTCTAGTACACAGTATAAAAATACAGATAGGAAGGCTAGTAAGGACAAGGAGAAAGACAAAAAAGGGAGAAGAGTTGTGAAAAGAAAGAGACAAGAAAAAAGAGAAAGAGTGAGTGAGCTGGAAAAAGCAGAGAAAAGAGAGCCATTAAAAAAGCCAAGCTATTACAGCTGAGAAACCCAGCCATCCCCTGAGCCTTCCACAACTTCACATGCATGAACACCCATATATTTATATATATTTATATATATAACAGACAACCCCAATCTCATACACAACTTACACACTCACACTTCCATGTAAAATATATTGTTGCACTCAAAAGGGAATAAGAGGTTAAACAAATTTTCAGTACACAAAGCATAAACACAACTACATAATACTGTCCTCAAAACACAATTACCACAATTCTTCTGCTGGGAGGAGAATGTGCTGTGTGATTTGAGTCCAAAATCTCAAGATAATATTATGTAGTTCCCACAACAAAACTAAGAGAGCTTTAATCTTCACATGGAGCACAGAAATGGCTGTTTAATAAATGTTTCAGTTAGATAAAACTGCATTTAATACAGCCAGTATTAGTCTTAAATACAAGGATAAGCAAGATTAAATACAAGATTTATTGCTTCTCATTTTCTTTTTTATCAACTGCTTTATTCAGGTCAGACTCAGGTTTGGTCTGATTTACCAGGAAACAATGAGCCTAAGGCTGGATATCCCGGACAGGCTGACAATCCATCGCAGGGTTTTGAACAACCCCAAGACATAGCCAATTATTCCCATGTAGACTCCTGGCTGGCTGAAAACACCATTGAGATTTGAAACCAAATCACAGAGGTGGTATCCAGTGAAGCCATAGAGCGCCTGTTCCTAAATGTTGGTATTCTAAAACAATTATAACTATTTTGTTTTAGTTTAAAAATTGTCCCACATAAAATCCGCCCAACACTGCTTAATTTTCAGTTAAAACAAATTAAGTTTAGGGACAGTGGTAGCCTAGTGGGTAGAGCTTTGGGTCAAGTCATGAGTCTTTAGGCTAGAGTCCAAGTCAAGTCACGAGTCTTTAGGCTAGAGTCCGAGTCAAGTCACGAGTCAATATAATATACACAAAACATATATTGGAAATGTAGCATAGAAATAAACAAATAATCTGTCAATTCAGATAAAAAACAACAACAGATTAGCAACTGTATTTTGCCATTTTACTTGGTGCCTTTACTTTCCAAGGTACCAGTTAAAAGCTTAAACTGATGTTTTGTTTTCATTGCAAATTACGGCACAGCGGCCAAAATCCCAAACACAGCAAAAAATCCAAAATACTCCTTACCTTATGTTTTTCCAGATGCTATTAAATTTATAACCGTGTGTTGTCCCATTAGGAATATAATCCGTTAGTTTGTTTCAAGTTTCAAGTGTTTCACTGACAATCATCTGTGTGATGCTGCAAACTAAATAAATACAAATAACAGCACTTCTTACTAAAAATTAAAATCAGAAGGTCTGATTGGTTTTAGAAAGCGGTTCTTCCAACCATTAGCGGCAATTCTCTAGGAGCGTTTCATTCACACCAGCTGTTCCAGTGAAGTGCACTACGTAGGGTATTCCACCACTTTAAGTGAGAATCTAATCCAAAAGAGGGAGTAGGGAGCGACGCTTCATCACTATACCAAAAGCTGGCTGGAACATTTACCCACTGCGTGCGTTGCGGGTTAAAACAGCTGGAGCGTTATCAAAGAGCAGAAAATGACACAATCAAAATGATGTCGGATCATATATATATATAATTATCACACGTAACTAATGTTAACACATGCTGCTGACTTTTGTTGTCTACAAGTCATTTTTTGCGAGTCACGAGTCGGGTCCGAGTCATTTGAAACGAGTCTGAGTCGAGTCTGAAGTCGCTGTGTGTGTTCCCATCTCTGGCTCTGACCCCAGCTTCCAAACAAGCTGGGATATGCAAAGAAAGAACTTCATTGTACTGTACACCTGTATCTGATATATGACAAATAAAGGATATCTTATTATATAGGGTGTCTTACAGTGGATATTGTCTCAAAGCAACTACAGACTTCAGGTTCGGTTCAAACCCCCAAATGAGCAAACGAATGGTGACAGTGGCAAGGAAAAACTCTCTAAATGTTAGAAGGACGAAACCTTGAGAGAATCCAGACTCACCAGGAACTCACCCTCCTTGGGTGATAATTATTATAATCATACATTAACCATCATAGTAACACAGTGGGTGAGTAGGTATTGAACAGCAGCATGGGTACTGGAGACTATATTACCCCTGGGTGTATGTAAGGTTTTTGTGGTTCCTATAACCACCCTTCTTATACACCCCTTATAACACACACTCACACATATCCACACACTCACATATGCACTGTCCAAACTGTCATAAACTCAGGAACTGAAAAGATTTCCTAGGGCCAACGTAAGACACTCATCTGAGTGTAACCAGGGCAACTCGAGCAGCAGTTCCTGAACATTATGTAAGCCCAACATAACAATGTTCAGCTGGAATAAATACACACATGTAGACTGCAGCTTGAGAAATACTCCTGTACACAAGGTATTAAGAATCAGAGCACGGCACCATTTCAAATCCACACTGTGGTGATTCTGTAAGGAAAAATTTACATATTAGGGATGTAACGATACACTCTACCCATGATGCGATATGATTCACGATACTGGGTTCACGATATGATTTTTTCCCGATTTTTTTAACACAATGAAATTGAAGACAAATTATGACAAAGTTTCCTTTTATTATTTCTCTTAAAAAAAAAAAAAAAAAAATACTGTATTTGTGCTTATCTTTTATTTATCTACATTATTGCCCTTTTATTTCTGAGGTAGGTACAAACTATGCCAAATAATGCTTATTGTGTAAAAAAACTGAAATGAAATTTTAAAACAAATCCAACATTATATAAATAAATGAATAATACAAATAAATAAAGTATCCTCACATAAATACATTTGGCTGTAAAATCCCCTACCTGGCAACTTTGTGAAGAGCCGTCAACCAGGCGAGGTGAATGCTGTTTGAAGTGAATATCGATTCATCTTAAATGAATAACCGATTCGAATCGTCGTGGCACATGTGCACCGATTTTTAACTGTCTTGTGGTGCATCGTTACATCCCTAGTATATATAAAATTTTTATTCATTTCCTATCACTAAAAGCATGGGCAGTGGTTAAGATACTTGACTAGTGATCAGAAGGTTGCCAGTTCAATCCCAAATACTACCAAGTACTGTTAGGCCCATGAGTGAGGCCCTTAACCCTAAATTGCCATAATGATAATGGTCATAACTGTAAGTCGCTTTGGATAAAAGCATCTGCTAAATGTTATAAATATAAATGTAATATAAAGCTGCTTTATCCAGGTTTGGGTCGTGGTGAGTCTGGTGTCACAAGGAATCACTTGGTGCAATTTACCCTGGACAGGACGTCAATCTGTCAACCCAAACATTTCTTTTCTCACACCTAGGAGGAATTTAGAGCTTGCAATCCAAGCCTATTTAAAAAATAGGTTGAAAACAAAGGTTTCTGCATGTTGAAAGAATTTGCATCTGGGTCCGATTCACTGGGCGAAAGGTAGGAAACACCCTGGACAGGTTGCCAGTACATCACAAGGCTTTTATTATTATTATCATTAGTCTTAGTTGTAGCAGTAGCAGTAGTAATAATAGTAGTAATATGCACAGTGGCACGGAGAAGTAAAGTACAGTAGTTACTACACAGTGACACGGTCCTTGTATTTGGACTGTCTATACTATTCAAATGTTCCTAATATTTCCAAATCAATCTTTAAAATTTAAATTGAATGAAGGTGAGTGAGTAGCTGTCTTCTTACAGCTAAAGCTTCCTACACATAACGAGCTGTAAACTGTCTACAATCAGGCTTAACCTCAGGCAATGTGCAGCTACATTCTAAATAATACACAGAGCACAACACAGTGCGTACAATTATTACAATTACTAGTGTTGTCACTACTATGAAGACATAATACTTAGTGATTTAAAATGTTGCCTCAGCCCAAGCGTAAGATAATGATATTATGTGGTATTATGAGGTATTATCAACAATAAAGGTTTAAAAATTACAATTTAACCAGCTACTTTGAGTGTGATTACGTCTAAATCTACATAATAATCTCACATGACTGAATCATGTAGACCTGAGGGGTTTCTATTATTAAATTACTCAAGTGCATGTATTAGCTGGATTAAATGTAATATCGTTAGGTCTGTTTGATGTCTGTCTTGTGCTGATTAACTGCTTCAACTGTGCATTGACAATAAACCCACCACAGTCACCTAAGCAACCCACCTAGGCCACAAAAAAGCCTGATAATGCCCTGATTTTGGGCTGTGGTGTATTTATTGACAGGTGATGTGTTACATGCTGTGTCATAAGTCATCTGTTACATGAGGACTATGATTACCTGATAATCATCTAAAATGCTTAACCTTTAGCTTGTAACAAGAGCACAGAGGGTAAGGCATGATACAACATAAGCATGAGTAAATAATGAGCTGAGCAAAGAGAACTGGGATAATTAAAAACACCTCCCCAACTTACTGGGAGCAGAAAATAGAACACAAAAAAGAATATACGTCAAAGAGAACTTTAATGTGGGGAAACCTGGACTATAAAACGTATTATCCTGTAGGAATGAAAGAGAAAATGATAATGCCGGATCAATCACAGCACAGACGGAACAATATTCACAAAATGAAGCCTTCAAATGCTAATGTAGGACTAAAACAGACGTTCATGCATATTAATAGAAAATACATAATTAACTTGATCAGGCGTGAACGCTCTGAACAAAGGGCTTTATTTAGAGCAGGTGACTTTTTTTGGGAAGGTAAATGGAAATTAGATATGTGGAAAAAGTTATTCATGTTCAGTCCTGTGATACCTAAACACATGGGTGGCCCTGCAAGTTACTTTCTGGATCAGGGGTGTCCAGACTTTTCTTGTTGGGGGCCAGATGGAGTATGCAAACACGGGTCACACAGTATTTTGCAATAAAACAAATAAAAATTGAATAGACCTACCTGATTACTAATAATTACTAGGGCTGTCGTTAATTGCGTTAATTAACATGATAAATGCATAAAAATTAAAACAATTTATTTGCGCCACTTTAAACATGCAACATTGTGTTTATACTGTATAACAATAGCACGGGTCTTGCTGCTGCTACATATTGTGAAATGTAAGGTGTTTCAAATAATAATATTGGTTTTAAATTAAGCGTGAGAAATCATCACTAGACAAAATTACAGTTATTAATTGTTGCTTCAATATCATCTTTGGTCAAAGCACGCATTTGTCTCTTCAGGCATCTGCGCGCACGGATACACGTTACAGGCAAAATGAGTTCAGACTCAGTCTAACTTTATTTCAGAGGCATTTGGATAGAAAGTCCATGAACTGTACACGTCGTGGGAATATTACAAACACTGGTGTTAAATGGATCGCAATGGACTGTAGACGCTTTAACATAGTAACGATGTGGGTCTACATGACGTTATACGTGTTGCATCTAGAAATGGTTGATTGTAGTACCCTGAGCACCTGTTTTTAGTGGCAGGGTTACGAACAGGAAAAGATCCTCACTTTTGCCAGATAATGTGAACTTGTAAATAACTGGCTGAAAGATGGGTAGCTGTTAACAACTCTACAGTATATAGGCATTAGCTGGCTTTCTAAAGGTAATTTAGATTTTTAGACATTTTTTTACTGATAAACATGTTCTTGCCATAAAAATGTGCATAACTGTTCAAATTTCTCTAAGTTATTTTTGCAGTCGATATTAATCTGGTTCTTTAATCGTGATTAATCTCGATCAAAAATGTTAATCGTGTGACAGCCCTAATAATTACACCTTTTTATTTAAGTGACTAATTATCTGTCTTTGACAGTGTTGTGTAAGATTCCATTCACCAGTTTATAATCCAAATAGAAAAAATATTATACTTGTTTAAATTAAACGTACACACTTCCCTCTAAACCCAGCACGTCTAAAATCTTCTGCATTTGCTGTATAGTTTGTTTCTTTGGAGCCATCATGTTTATCCAAAAACTTGGGAACATTAATGTAGGTGTAACGTTAATGTTTTGAGTTGGGGGAAAGAAAACGGTGAGCATTATTTTAGATTTGTTTAATGCGATAGCGACACCCAGTTCAAACAGTCAAAGCAGTTTATTTAAATATGCTTAAAAGCATTTCAAAAATAGTAATGTGCTATAAATGGCCCGTGGGTCCCTGTCCCAGAGGTTACAGGTTTTTCTCTCTGGTCATAATTTTCTGCACCCAGACGTAGCTCACTTTAAAGTGCAAAAATAGGTGATAGAAAAAATAGAATCTGATAAAGCGGATCATATTTGATAAGTCTCAGTGCTATTATACCACAACAACACCAGAAAGCTGAAAGCAAAGGTGTGAAAGAGACGTCTCACGCAATGTCTGTCCAGTATTTTATAGTTCATCAGGGATTTTCAAATTTATGTCTGACTGAATGGACAGAATCAATAAGGACCAAGTCAATTAACCGCCAACATGCTGCTGTCCACCAACAGACAGGTTTAGGAATGAGTAAAAGGAAGCAAATTACCAGTTTTCATTCAAACAATATCTATAAAATATATTTATATAATTCAGGATCTCTCTCTCTCTCTCTCTCTCTCTCTCTCTCTCACACACACACACACACATACACACAGTTTTTAGTAGAGTAGGGGGTAACAGACTGATAAGAGGTTAAAACAATGCTGTTCCTTGTGGAAGTTATGATAAATCAGCAGCTCTGCAGAGGCCAGCAGGCTTAGTGGAAATCAATACTGCATCCCACACTCTATTCAGCAAGAACATCCCCCTACCAATAAATTCTGAATATTACTCATCTAGGATCTATAATCCAGCAAAATCTACATATTATATATACATTACTATTTTATTTATGCATTTTCTCCCTTTTTCTCTCAATTGAACATAGCCAATTAGTCTTCTGCTGCTGGGGACCCCGGTCGCATCTGAGGAGGGTATATTTGCCTGACACATGCTCCCTCCAAAGCATGCAGAATCCAACAACCCCTTCTTATAGACCCATACTTTGATGGATTCACACGTGGGGCCAGTCTTGCACACGAAGAGTCAAGTGTGGATTTCTGCGTTCCGACACTTCTGTCCAGGCACCTCAGGCTACTAATCAGCGTTAAAGACCCCACCCACGTTTTCAGTCTGGTCTTTAACCACCCAGCAGACTAAAGGCCAATTTTTTTCCGCTGCAGGCACTGCCAATTGTGCCTGGTAGGGCTGGTAAGGGGCACCTAGCTGACAGGTAGCAGAGCTGAGATTCGAACTGGTGCACTAGTGCCGCTACACCACCTGGGCACCAAGGCATTACATATTGTGTGGTACCTGTGATCACCAGTATTGATATCACAGTCATCATCATCATCGGTGTTAACATTGTACATTGAAGACCAGGTCTGATAATGCTGACAAGAATAAAACTGGAATACTAGCTTGCACACTCACTTTTTCAGTGTAGGAATGCTGTAGCTTGATCTTCCAGGAGAAGTTCCTGAGCTCTGGCTGTGTGCTGAGAGCAAACTCTCTGTTTCAAACAATCTGTCGTGATCATCGAGAACATCAAGGAATTCTCCATCACACCACATCCGTGTACTTCCATTCATTGGTTGATACCTGATCTCAATGGTGATGATGGTCTGAAAGAAAACATTTTAAACACACAACATTTACAAACAACAATAATACAATGGTAAACATGATATAGTTTAGCTGTATTAACCTAGCCATGGGGGGTAGATGTGTCAGTGCACTCTTAGTGCCGGTCCCAAGCCTGAATAAACAAGAAGGGATGTGTCAGAAATCAAGAGTTACATACAGGGTCGGTCAAGGCCTGGGTTAACAATGACCACCACTAGCAATGTTGACCAGCAGGGTACAGATGGAAACTGTGCTACTGTTGAGCCAAGGAGGAGAAAGACAGGTGGAAGGAATGTTCTGAGGCACAGAGAGAGGAGGAGGTGTTGGAAAGTGAAAATGAAAGTTGGAACTTTGAACATGAGCACTATGACTGGGAAAGGGATCAAACAAGCTGATATGATCAAGAGAAGAAGGGTGGGCATACTAGTGTGTGACCACTGCTTTTTTTATATTTTGTTAATGCATTTTCTCCACTTTCTCTTGCTTTTAGTGCGTTCAATTGCCCAATCGTGTCATGCTTCCTCTTCACCAATGCCGATCCCCGCTCTAAACAAAGCTAACCCACGCCCCCTCCGACACGTGGGCAGCATGCCGTATGCATCTTGTCACCAACACTTTGACGAGTGCAGTGCAGCTCAGCACTGTGTACGGAGAGACACACCCTGAGAGCACTCTTTTCCCATCTCTGTGCAGGCGCCATCAATCAGCCAGCAGCGGTCGTAATTGCATTAGTTATGAGAGAGTCCCTATCCGGCTTTTTAATATCCCACCCCTATCTAAACAACAGGTCAATCGTTGTTCATGTGGCTGCTCAGCCCAACCGGCAGGCAGAGCTGAGACTCGATGCGATGTAATCGAGATCCCAGCTCTGGTTCCAGCATGTGTTTTTACCGCTGCACCACCTGAGCGGCTTTGTTGAGCGCTGCTGTAAGATGTCATCAAAAGGCGCATATGAGATGAATCTGCATTTGTGTGGAATAACTGTCAAATTTACTCTAAAAGCTCCACAACTGTATCTGTGTTTAGCTGTTTCACTTTTAAACTTGTGTTTTATTTCAGGGTTCTGAAAAACTGTAAGAATTAGTTTTTCCGAGAGAGTCTAAAACGCTTATCGTTAAAAAAAAAATGTTACTTAATGTATTAAAAGAACAACATAGGAACACTAGAGCTCCCAGAACCAATTGACATGGGGGTTTCAAGGTACCACTGTATTAGTATACGAAATGTCTGTTCTAGCCGTGTAATACCATTTATTTTTATAACATTCTGTGATGTAAGAGAATGCAATTAGTAAATAAAAATAAATTATTATTCTCAGCTGAACATCAGTTAAACTACAGATCACTTCTCGTTTAACTAATAGTCACTGCAGCATTAGTCTTAAGTATCTAAAGTAGTCTAAAGTATCCGTTTGGCAAGGGACACCTAGATAAATCAGTCATCTGGGATCGTCACGTTGGCATTGACATGCTAGCATCAGTTACCTTCTCTGCTCTTCTTACAAATTCCTGAGTGGAGGAACAAGGTAGTGTTTAGTCTGTGCCATGTAATCCCTTTCACTATCACCTCCTCTGGAAGTAAAACACACAGGAAACCCGGGAACTCTCAAAAACTCATGACTGGGGGTTCTTTACAGATCTAAATTTTAGAAAATGCAACTAATATCTCTCTGCTGATACTTCTACAGGTACAATTATTAATTGTGGATTAGGTGTGTTGTGTTCAGGGAAGTCACTTCCTTTATAGATGACACTGGGAGCGCTTTTCCACCAAAAGAACCCTGATTCTTGAACCGGTTCTGTTCAGGTTTCTTCGAACCTTGGTGTTTTGTAGAGAACTGACCCGCGTTTCCACCAGTTTTTGGGAACCAAGCCTGCGTCATCAACGGTGGGCGTTACATAAAGAAAGTGAAGAGTAGTAACATGATGGCGGAGCATGTAGATTACCTGTGGGGATTTGTGATGTTGTTACAGAAAGCATCGATCAGCTATTGGTGATAAGAAGACGTAGACGTGTTTGTCGCAGTTGTTGTTTTCTTTAGTTCATTGACGTGAGAAGCGTTTTGCGCTTCGCTGTCACCGCGACCCTCGGCGCAAATAGCCGATTTGCTCAGCACTTAGCTTAAGTGATAAAACATCACTAAAGTTCCACGACATGAACATATACTCTAAAAGCTCCACATGTATCTGTGTTTAGCTGGATTTACTTCATGTGTGGTGTTTATGCAGCTCGGGGTTCTAAATCCGCAAAAAGCTTTACCTAAATAAATCGTAACGTGGCTGAATGTACTAAAAGAACGACACAGAAACATAAAATTTCTCTCTGTTATTACTGGTTATAAGTGCTCTGTACTGCCCAGATTCATCACTTATTGTTTTAGTACAACAAACCATGTTACACTTTATTTTTCACGTTAAGCGGTGGTCGTACTGTCCGGTTCACTTTTATGTCATATCACACAGTTCATCACTTTGAAAATAACAGCGAATATCAGCAGCAAACTGGATCAAAATTTAATCAGGTGAACTTTAAAAGATGAAAGTGGTTTAAATTCTAAACCACTTTAGAGCGCTAGTTATACATTCAGTAATTGCTTCTATATGGTAAGTGGAGCTGATAAAATGAACAGTGAGTGTAGAAACAAGGAGGTGGTTTTAATGTTATGGCTGATCAGTGTATTACATTTTGATTGAGCTAGTGGTCGGGTTATTGACGGATTATCAGGCTGCATGTAATTGTTGCCAGTGAGCTGTTCCACAAAGCCGACATTTACAGCTGAAGCACATCAACACTTAATAAGGTGTAGAGACAGCTGATTCAATTGACACTACAAGCCCTCTGCACCTCCATAACCCCTGCTTGTGCTAATGGATAGCAGGTAAATATGATACTGCCATTCACACCCCCTGCTGTGGACCAGTCACATTCCTGGCCTAAACCCAATTAAGCTTAAGACATTTCTTCACACATAACAAAGCTCTCATTGTAGTACCATTAAATGATTAAAGGCTTAAAAATGTGTCTAACTCAGCTAGAAGAAAATGATAAAGTGACTTGTTAGTGGTTTTCTTTCGGCTGGCTTTATTCCCAGCAGCAGGATGAGCCTGCAGTGATATCTGACAGTTCAGTCAAAGTCATTAAGAGCTTATGACAAATGGAGACTAGTAAAGAGACTAATAAAGAGACTAATAAAGAGACTAATAAGTGGAGACCAATAAAGAGACTAATAAAGAGACTAATAAAGAGACTAATAAATGGAGACCAATAAAGAGACTAATAAATGGAGACTAACAAAGAGACTAATAAACCTTTTTCGAATGCCCTATTATCGATCTTCTACTGCTTATAACCGTTTTCGGTACACAAAGGGAGATGTTAGTTGACATGCTAGCGTGTTGTGCCACCTCATCCCATTGGTTTGAATGGCATGATGATAACTGTGTTAGCTTAGTGAGCGAAACCCGATGTTATCGCTGTCTAAGTAGTGGATTGGAATAACTTGCCTTATGAGTCGAGGCAGCTGCCAATGTAGACAGTAAGACAGCAGGGCAGCACACTAGGTTTTCAAACACACCCACAGTCTCTACTGTAGAGACTGTCAATAGAATAAACATTAGGTCTAAAGACCAACACATCAGGGATTTAATATTAAAGATGCAGAGATCTAAAGGATGCAATACCATCCTAAAGGCACTGAGGATACCTTTAAGCTCAGTCGAGTCTATTTTTAAAAACTGAAGAAACTATAGCTGCACTTCCTATGTCAGACCACCCCACTCATATTAGTCAATGAAGTACTAGGGGAATTCATAAAATGACCAAAAATTCATTTTAACTGGGCTGCATTGGTCAGTGTCTAAAAATAAAGATGATGTGAATACATCAGCCATAAATATACAAGAAAAAGTCCTGTGGTCTAGGAACCGTTGAGTGAAGCTTTTCACTGCTAATGGGTTGACCACTAAATTTTTTGTTTCTTTTTTGAGCACACACTGCTAATGTACTAATTGAAAACGCTAACTAATTAGACTAGACTGAACTGGCTAAATTTAAATATATGGATATTTATGGTAAGTTGCATTTGTATTGTGAACATTATATAAAGTATAAACTATGCTAAAATGTAAAAGTGATATGTACTGTATGTAAAGTGAGTGCCTTTCTAAGTGCCTTTTCCTTCAGGGATTGATTAAGAGCCATGCTGTTTCTAGGGACCCAGATCTTATTAATAAATATTGGAGCTAGATGCAAATGCTGCAGTCAAATACATGTTGATACATTGGGGACAGCGGTAGCCTAGATTTGGGCTATCAATCGAAAGATTGTTGGTTTAAATCCAGGCTCAGCTATGCAGCCACTGTTGGGCCCTTGAGCAAGGCTCTTAACCCTGTCTGCTCCAGGGGCGCCATACAACGGCTGCACTCTGACCCCAGCTTCTTAAGAAGCTAATATGCAGGAAAAAAGCTTTTCATTGTACTGTACACATGTATATGTACATATGACAAATTAAAGTGTTCTTCTTGTTCTATTCTCTATTTATATAGAAAAGACATGCAGGCTTAAATCCTAAACAAGAGCATGTCAGAGCGAGAAACATCAAAACAAAAGAACCACAGTGTAGATTGCAAGGAGTTGATCATTACCATGTCACCATCAATCAGTACAATATAATTAGTGAAATGGCGTACAGCACCTGATGTAATCATGCTTCATACATTTAAATATCATTCAAGAATATTCAAGATTTACCCACCCATCCACTGTGTTCTTTTAAAAAATCACCAATACTCAGTGCAATTAAAGAATATTAGTTGATGGAAATGTATAAGAAAATGAGAATGTATAGGATATATTTTCCCATGTTTTGTATGTGTTTTATGCTTGCCTGGGTTATCTACAGAGAGAATGTTTTCCTTCACTTCCCAAAAATGCAAAAAGTAGATTGGCAGCTCTAATTTGCCCAGTGACCATAGGTATGTAGTGGACTCGTCCCCTGTCCTGCCTTGTGTAGCTACAGAGCCACCAAAACCCTAATCAGAAGTAAGAGGTTATTAAATAAAGAAATTGATTCATTTAGGTAATTACCTTTTTTGTTCTTACTAAGAAAAATAGTCTAATTACTAGGCCTTCTAAAATTGAGAAAATCATTAATTATAAAAAAAAATACGTGGGATGAATATTTTTAGGCACATTATAGGCTACAAAACATACAAACACATATTTAAACACTGCCTCGCTTCATTTCAATTCTCACCGGAACTGACGTGTTGTTATCATCAGTCATCGTGTCAGACACCTCCAAATGACCCTCTTCCACCACCTTCTGCAAGACCATACGGAAAATTCCAATCAACCTGTGAGCACAAACAAAACATACAGCTAAATGTGATATTTTATTGGTTTTAATCACATAATCACGAACGTAAATATAAAGCGCTGGTGAAGCTTATACACAGTGGCAGCCACAAAAAGGAAATCTGCTGTACCACACACATATACACACACTGATCAGCCATAACACTAAAACCACCTCATTGTTTCTACACTCACTGTCCATTTTATCAGCTACACTTACCATATAGAAGCACTTTGTAGTTCTACAATTACTGACTGTAGTCCATCTGTTTCTTTGCATGCTTTGTTAGCCCCCTTTTATGCTGTTCTTCAATGGTCAGGACTCTCCCAGGACCACCACAGAGCAGGTATTATTTAGTTGGTGGATCATTCTCAGCACTGCAGTGACACTGACATGGTGGTGGTGTGTTAGTGTGTATTGTGTTGGTATGATTGAATGCTGATGGAGTTTTTAAACACCTCACTGTCACTGCTGGACTGAGAATAGTCCACCAACCAAAAAGGTTGATGAAGGTCTAGAAGATGACCAACTCAAACAGCAGCAATAGATGAGCGATCGTCTCTGACTTTACATCTACAAGGTGAACCAACTAGGTAGGAGTGTCTAATACAGTGAGTGGGCACGGTATTTAAAAACTCCAGAAGTGCTGCTGTGTCTGATCCACTCATACCAGCACAACACACACTAACACACCACCACCATGTCAGTGTCACTGCAGTGCTGAGAATAATCCTCCACCTAAATAATACCTGCTCTGTAGTGGTCCTGTGGGGGTCCTGACCATTGAAGAACAGCATGAAAGGGGGCTAACAAATCATGTAGAGAAACAGATGGACTATAGTCAGTAATTGTAAAACTACAAAGTGCTTCTATATGGTAAGTGGAGCTGATAAAACGGGCAGTGAGTTTAAAATCAAGGAGGTGATTTTAATGTCATGGCTGATCTGTGTATGTTCTTACCTAACAGGCACAAATTCCTACAGAAACATGTTAAAATGATGTACAAAGTATTTTCAGAATAGAGTAGGCTGGGACATCCATTGTGTGTCATTACTGTACACATTTTAATGACAGTGCAGCAAATTGTCCTAGGTCATATGGGTTGCTGCAGGTATCACCAGTGATACCACTGTCTTTAGGGAAATGAAAGCTAGTGAGTCTGCATTTTCCAGCAGCTCAATTTTTCCTTGTTGAAACTGTAAAGTAAAAACAGCTTAGCTATTGAAAAGATGCATTTTTGGGCTTGCAAATGGATTTTTAAATTGATCTATGTTAGTGTGGTCTAAGTCTCAGTCCTTTGTCAGGAAGAAAATCAACACGTCTACCAGTTGCCTTAATAACTTCCACTTTGACTTACACTCCTCATTCTTAGTCAAACTTGGCTGGAAAAAACCCTTCAGTGGAACTGGTGTGCTTGTGCTTCTGTGCTAAAGTGGCTTCTTTGTCAAACTATGGAGGGACATGCAGTGTGCGGGCTTTACCAGGTGAATAATTCACTCATCTGGCATCAAGTTCTGGCTACTGATGTGCTTTTCAAAAGATGCCATATGCATTATTGATCATCCAAATAACAAACAATTGACTTTCATCTGTTCCGTAGTTTAATATCGCCTCTCTCTTTATAACACTTTCATAACATATTAATTTAGTTTCATTTTAAAGTAAAATATAATAAGATTTACAGCAGGTGGTTAATCAGTTTATTAATTGCTTAACTGAACAGATGGCTGTCAAAAATAAACCAGCCTCAGTTTTCAGGTGGCAGCAGTGGTAGATACAAAACACCTCCTAGCAGCTTCAGCCCTCACATGGTAAAACTGGGGTATAGTCAGCAACCAACCACACAGTACGAATCACTGATGCAGTGACCAAAAGGTGATGCCTAATTTTGGCCCTTCTTCACATGGACACAGTCAGTTGTGTGGTTCTCTAGTTTGGGTTGAAGTGCTGTTGGGATACTATATTACACTGCTGCACCACTGGAGACACTGGAGATTATTGCTTTAAAATGTTAAACAAGATACACCGATCAGCCATAACATTAAAACCACCTCCTTGTTTCTGCACTCGCTGTCCATTTTATCAGCTCCACTTACCATATAGAAGCACTTTGTAGTTCTACAATTACTGACTGTAGTCCATCTGTTTCTCTGCATACTTTGTTACCCCCTTTCATTCTGTTCTTCAATGGTCAGGACCCCCACAGGACCACTACAGAGCAGGTATTATTTGGGTGGTGGATCATTCTCAGCACTGCAGTGACACTGACATGGTGGTGGTGTGTTAGTGTGTGTTGTGCTGGTATGAGTGGATCAGACACAGCAGCGCTGCTGGAATTTTTTAAACACCTTACTGTCACTGCTGGACTGAGAATAGTCCACCAACCAAAAATATCCAGCCAACAGCACCCTATGGGCAGCGTCCTGTGACCACTGATGAAGGTCTAGAAGATGAACAACTCAAACAGCAGCAATAGATGAGCGATCGTCTTTGACTTTACATCTACAAGGTGGACCAGCTAGGTAGGAGTGTCTAATAGAGTGGACAGTGTTTTTAAAACTCCAGCAGCACTGCCAGCACAACACACACTAACACACCACCACCATGTCAGTGTCACTGCAGTGCTGAGAATGATCCACCACCTAAATAATACCTGCTCTGTGGTGGTCCTCTGGGGGTCCTGACCATTGAAGAACAGGGTGAAAGCAGGCTAAAAAGTTATGCAAAGCAACAGATAGACTACAGTCAGTAATTGTAGAACTACAAAGTGCTTCTGTATGGTAAGTGGAGCTGATAAAATGGACAGTGAAGGTAGAAACAAGGAAGTGGTTTTAATGTTATGGCTGATCGGTGTACGTACTAAGAGAAAAAACAAGATAATAAAGAATCCAGTGTCGGCTGTACATCACTTGATAAATTAAAATTCACATTATCCTAGATTGAAGTATTGTTAGGCATGTTGATGTAACTCTTTTAAAGTCAGTTTTTTTACAAACTGTGTGTAACTAGCCCACGCTCCATGCCCACGCTGGTCAGGAAGGAAAATGCTCTTCTTTTTAAACAGCACTTTAAAGCAATCTATGCCCCTAATTAAATGTTACTTGCTGCACCCGGGGACAGCGCTCTTTATAAGCATTATTGTGACTCAGCTCTGGCATCTTCTGACTCCCTCTCTTTTTGTGTATTGCTGGGTCTCTTTGGGTTTACTGGGTTCCTCTGTCTGGTGCTCCGTCCAGTATTTGGGTTGAAAATCACTGGTGGATTAAGTAGCTGGTGGGGTTACATCCAGCACTCTTTATTTCTATGCAAAGTCTGTCACTTCGTTGTTAAGTGGTGTTACTCACTACAAGTGTGAGCATTTTTTTATTTTCAAAAGCCAACAGTCCGAACAGTCAGAGCATATATTAATAACTGGTACAACAAGATATCCACAATTATTAATTGCCAAAACTGTTAATGACGAATATAGAAAAATTGAAGGCAATAAGGCCGAGTTTAAGCACACATTAGTGTTGCTTTCAAAAGCACACAGATGGGAGGACGTGATCTTGTCCAGTGTACAGAACATACACTGAATGTATCTTCTCTCATCACTTCAACATTAGTGGTTGCTTAGTCACGCATGAGCAGACTTTAATGAAGACAGCACAGCATGATGTATGTACAATGCATTTTGTAATTTATGCAATGTCTTTAAACACTCTTGTCATGGTTAAGTCATGGTATGCAGCATTGTCAAAAATAATGCGATATGTAACATTTATAATCCAGATATACACAGATAAGGCATAACATTATGACCACCTTCCTAACTGACTGGTCTGCAACTATGCAGCCCCATACACAACAAACTGTAATGCACTGTGTATTCTGACATATTTCTATCAGAACCAGCATTAACTTCTTCAGCAATTTGAGCTACAGTAATTTGTCTGTTGATCAGACCACACAGGCCAGCCTTCGCTCCCCACGTGCATCAATGAGCCTTGGCCACCCATGACCCTGTCGCCGGTTTACCACTGTTCCTTCCTTAGACCACTTTTGATAGATACTGACCGCTGCAGACCGGGAACACCCCACAAGAGCTGCAGGTTTGGAGATGCTCTGACCCAGTCGTCTAGCCAATCGTCATCTAGCAAAACTTTTTTCCTGCTTCTAACTCTGAGGATAAAATGTTCACTTGCTGCCTAATATATCCCACCCACTAACAGGTGCCGTGATGAAGAGATGATCAGTGTTATTCACTTTACCTGTCAGTGGTCATAATGTTATGCCTGGTCGGTGTATATTTAACATAAACTTTAATAGTTTGATACTGGGCAATGTTCTATAAACTAAATACAGAGTACAGTAAATACACAGCTTTTTAATACCAATTTTCTAAACGTTGTTGCTTTTTTTGTTTACAAATCAATAAACTAAAGAGGGGGTGGGCAAATCATTCGTTGTGGTAACTGCTGACAGTAACAGACTTCTAAAATGCATGTTTGCATTATAATAACCAATTTGAACTTTCCACAGTTTAACTCAAGACAAGGTGCTGTGACCTTTTCTACAGTGTCCTGAAGCTCAGTGTTGTTTGTTCACAGTGACTGGGTTTAAAGTTAGGAGACAGTCACAGTGCCACCACCTGGCTGGGTCTAAACCATGTACTACAATCACGTGTACATTATGCACTACAATGGTACACAAGATATGCTGACAGCTGTTTGAAAAAATCCATCTCAAATCAAGACAATTTTAGCAACTTCTACAAATTTTAACTTCACTCTGGGATGCTTTCACACATCAAGGAGCTAAACTAACACACACACAGAAACACACACAGACAATGCCAGCATGTGGTACTGGAGACATCACCTTGTCAATAAACAGGATTTAGCAGCCACTCATTGGGACAGTGGCTAAACCATTTGGGTCCAAATGTGACAACACTCTGCCTTTGGTAAATATAATAAATTGTTGTATTTCACATATGTGAATGCTTAGAGAAACAAATCCAAATCACACGCAAGAGCATAAAATAAGACCAGGTCAAATATTTATTTAAAAAATAGTTCATTATATGTTTCTACATGTTAGACTCTATGATTACACTAAACACCACATAGTGAAAAACACACAACAGCATTTAGTCATAAAATAGTCAAACGTTTACATTTAACATTTACTAGGTTATTATCCTATATCGTCGCTGTCCGATGAAAAACACGTGTCTCCACTTTTAGCGGTTTTCACTTTTTGACATGTGTTGATTGTGGGTATAAATCTCTCTGTCCATAGCAGCAAATATCAAAATGACCAATGAAAAGATTATGATTAGAAATTGAAAATTACGTAATCTCTTTAACGAGTGTCTCCATTGGCTGCTAGACCTGTCCATCAAAAACATGTCTCCTCTTCCTTCCCCTCCAGTACTGTTTGAGAAATGTGTAATGTTTGATCTACAGTTTATTTAAGTTATTCGATTGCATGGTTGTAAACATTATTTATATTTGTACACGTAAGTCCATTTTACATAGGAAACCGACGGACTGAAGACCTGATGAAGATATATTTTTATTTCTGTGCTGAATTGTATCTAAATGTCACCATCTGTGGTTTGTTTGTACCGTTACTGTCAGGGGGAAAAGTTTTTGCTTTTTCCCTACAAGTTTTTGGAGATAGGTGTTTTTCATTGGACAGCGACGATATGTAAATCTAAAGAGCACTTGAATTCTAACTTAGAAAGCCCTCGTTGACATTTTCAGTAATTGTACAATGACCTCTGCCCTAAAGTGGCTATATTTAAAGCACTTTGTTCTTTGGTTGGTTAAACCAACCTAATGTTACACACCTGTTGGTGAAGACTTTGCTGTAGTTGTATATCTGGATCTCCAACATCTCATTACTGTCCACACTACTTGCAACTGGCCACCGAAAAGCCTAAAACAACAAACAAAAAAACCTATTACATTATGTGTCAGGACATCAATGCATCTACAACGTTTCATTATGTAAATAATATTTTCACATATCATTTTATATGATATACAGGTGATATACAAAGTGGAGTTTCTCAGGGGTACCACAGATTTACCAATGTGGATAAGATAAGATTTTATTAATTCCTGGAGGGTAGAGAACAAGCCACTGGCTTTAAAAGTGAGTTCATCGAGGAAATGAAGCAGCATCTGCACAGACCCTCGCAGGAAAACTAGACACTCTAGACAAGTCAATCAGAGTAGAAGTTTTGATGTTTTAGATCATCTTTAGTACATCTTTAGTGAGTCAAACATAATATACTTATAGTATCAGGACTGAAGAACATGACGGGTCCTCTATGAGTATTGTGCATAGCTTGGCTCAGATCAAGATAAGCCATTGCTTGCCAATGTGAACACAAAGACTTGCTTTAAATTAGCCCCAAAAATTGTTTGACATGGAAGATCCTGACAGGTCAGCACAAAACCCTGACCCTGAAGAGCTAGGCGAACATCAGTGCCCTCCTCAGTTATTTCATTATGAGTAAATGGAAAAAAATCCTTGCAGAAATGTAAAAAATTTTGTGAAAAGCATTCCCAGAAGAGATGAGGCTGTAAACAGGAAGTCGATGTGATTGGATGAAACCTAGGGGTAAGAAAACTATAAGAAGCAATTGATTTTAACTTTTAATGGCTTAAACTCTGTGGGACTCCAAGTGTGCTTATGGGCCACCTATCAATGGAACTATCCATCAACTTCTTACTAATTACTTCTTAGAAAATGTAGATCCCGTAGTCATATTCCAATATTCCAAGAATACTGCTACAATACAACGTTACTGGATGTGTACATGGAGTAGGTGATAAGAAGTGCGTCAGTTGCATTGTATGACGTCCAAAACCCAGTTCTAACTGATTTAGACCAGTTCCTGTGTTCTAGCTAAGAAATCACTGTTAGTGGTAGAACCTTCCACTGACCTACAAGGTCACCAACAAGATATATAAGGATGTTTATTTTTCTCAATGTTATCGCATTCACAGAGCCTCTGTGTGATCCTTTTGTGTAAACAAGATTCTTCTTCTTCTTCTTGTTCCTCAGCCTTTGTCCCATTTGTCGGTTACGGGGTCGGCATTTCCGGCTTCTTCCCGTTAGGGGTCGCCGGCGGGATTTGGCACAGTGTTGTATAATTACTCCTGCCAGTAGGTGTCACGGTGTATCAGACAGAGGGGACAGTGAGTGAGAGAGAAGAAGGAAGTCGCTGAGTAAAGTATTCTTTCTTTCGTGCAATTACACCTACAAAATACAATACTACTGAAATAAAGAAGGAAATAATAGAGAAATATGAGAGTTATTGTTGTTTCTGATAGATACATTTTATAAAAAAGGAGATTTGTTATGGGGTATGGTACAGCACACATACTGTCCTGAAATGTGATGTGTGTTTTTTATGTACAGTACACTACTACTGTGTATTGTTGTTTATTATTGTTTATTACAGTAATGTCTATTCTATAATTTAAGGTTTAAGGGAAAATATAATTGTATTTATAACAAAAAAAACCATTTAAGATATTAGAAAGGTTAGGTAAGGGGGTGGTTTGGGAGGTCTGGCACGGATTAATTCTATTTACATTATTTCTTATGGGAAAAATAGGTTTAACTAACGAACATTTTGACTTAAGAACAGCCCTTCAGAACCAGTTCAATTCGTAAGTCAAGGGTCTACTGTATACAGTTACATGGTTTGTTTGTATTGACACAATATGTAAACAAAAAAAACAGATCAACAAATCCATAATCAGGAATGAATTTCATGGCAGTCGCTCTCAGTCCTGATGTCTCTCAGCAGGACCTGCAGTAATGATCATTGAAGGCTTGCTGTGCAGAAGAGGGCTTTTGATGACAGCTTGTTCGCTTTAATAGACTTTAGCAGCAGTGCAGGACAAACACAGCATGTTAGAAAGGGCATGATGTAGGTCTGTTTTTCATCCCTGGAGGCGAAGTTGTAATCATTTGCTTTTTTAACACATTTCTTGTGAATGCGCATCTATTAAGGGTTCTTCACCAGTGTGTTTGATACCTCTGTACTTCTGCCAGCTTTGTGCAAGACCACTTTAAGTGCAATTTGTGTTTCCCATGTTTTTTAGAAGACTAACATTTCCTCCAGTAGTAGAGAGGTAGTGTTGTTGTTGCTATGGAGACCGACCTTATCTATTTTATATTAACCTTAACTAGAGTATCTTCACTTCAGCTGATCATTAAGGATGCAGCACTAATTAACACCATGAATAAGGTCCATCACAGATTTCTTTTGGTCGGTAAACAAACACTATATGGGAAAAAATATGTGACATTCCTAATTATTAAGGGCATGTGTTGCAGCCACAACCATATATGCATATACAATGAATAATATGTGCCGGCTCTGTGGCAACAGGTTGGGGAAGGCTTACCTGGTTCAGTATGACTGTATCACTAAGACTGGTGTGGTGAAGCTCAGGTGGCCAGCACAGAGCTATAATCCCAACCACACTGAACACTTTTGGGAAGTTGTACAATCATTGCTAAAATGTTGCTGAGGCTGTTACTAATTAATGTAAAGGTAAATAAAAGTAAAAAAAAAAAAAAAATGGAATATTAAAAAACTAAAATGTCAAAAAAAAATTAAAAAAATTATAAAATACAATTTTTATTTTATAATATAATTATAATATATTTATATAATTTATAATAAAAAAAATTTTTTATAAATATGTGAATTGTTAATAAACTTGGTAGAAGTTCATTCATTCATTGTCTGTTTTACCACCACTTTATCCAAGTAAGAGTCATGGTGGGTCCACTGGGCGAAAGGTAGAAAACACAAGTCACCAGTCTATCACAGGGCAAACACACACACCCACACACACACACATACATTCTGGTAGATGTTAAATAAAGCTCAAAATCGAGAACTGCAGGTCAGTTGTGTTGGGTCGTGTTGATTTAAAGCATTTTAATTCAAAAAGTATTAACTCTACCTCAGTGTTGGGGTGGCTAAGTGGGTAGCACTGTTGCCTCACAGCAAGAAGGTCCTGGGTTTGATCCCCAGGTGGGGCGGTCCAGGTCCATTCTGTGTGGAGTTTGCATGTTCTCCCCGTGTCTGCGTCGGTTTACTCCGGGTGCTCTGGTTGCCTCCCACAGACACACAAGTGAGGTGAATTGGAGATACTAAATTGTCTATATATATATATATATATATATATATATATATATATATATATATATATATATATATATATATATATATATATATAAATAACAGAAGATAGAAGTTAGTGTTAAAGGTAGTGCTGATAGCATGAAGCCTCCACAACTCTTAATCCTGTTCACTTGCGTCTGTGTTTCAGAGATAGAACTCAGGTTCAAGTCCCTCAGCCTCTGACCAGGATAAATCTGTTACTAAGTATAAATGAATGAATGAATGAATGAGAGATAAGTAAATGCATTAATAAAGAAAAAAAAGAATGATCTTACAGGAGAGAGAAAGGAAGAGAGCGCTTCACAGGGCTCACAAAATTTTAGTCAGTTCCTTCTAAATCATTTTTGCGAAACCATTCTTGCTCGGCTCGGCTCAGCTATCGATCTGCTTCTAAGCTATCGAAATGCTCCCCATAAACCAGTGCACAATCCCTCTCAGAAGTGTCAATAAATGACTTTTTCCATTTTCTGCACATTACAGTTTACAAAAAGAGTTTAAAGACACATAAGTGATGTGTCAGTTGTTCTTGATTGACAATCTGCGCCTCATAAGCATCAGTTCACTTCAGGTGGAAGTCCCTTTTACACTTGCCAGTCCTTTTCTGGCACACTTGCATTTCTCTGAAGCCAGGATGCTGAGCCACTCGTTCCGGTTCGGTCCGTTCTTCCACTGGTATGCTCTAAAAACTCGCCCTGGTGTTGCTACATTTTGTGGTTTACTATTGAACTGGTAGAGCAGATAGCCCTGAGTGGACCTCACCCGTAGATCCATGTTATGTGTGGGAAGCACCAGTTGGTGAAGTAGGGGTTCCTCCTAGCATGGAATCGCTGGGTTATAAGGGTTCCCTATTTTACCTTTTCTAAGACCTGGCTTGTCACAGATGGATGGAGCAGCTTGTCATATTGTGACGTCCAGTTCTCAGTTATGAGCTATCCCTGTTCTATCCACTTTCTTAGTTGTGAGCTGCAGATGTTTTGTGTCTTCCTTTTGTTATTTTGTTTTTTGCAATTGTCCCTTTTTTTGTTAGTAATTTTTTAGCCACAGTATTGTTCTACAATTCATTAAACATTTAGCACTTTAGTTCTTTTGCATTCTTGCAGGTGTGGGGCTTGCAGGTGCCGCCGCCCCATTACCCATCTACAAAAACAATCATACTAGCACCCGAGCTGACACCTCAAATTTGTGAGTTCGAATCTCAGCACTGGTACCGGCAGACTGAGCACCTATATGAACAATGATTCATCAGGCTTGTATGCTGGATGGGATTCCTCATAACTGATGCAATTATGACCTCGCTAGCTGATCGATGCCGCCTGCATCAGGGGCGAGAAATGATGGAGATCAGTGTTTGACTCTCCATGAGCAAGACTGAGTCACATATGAACTCGCCTTGTGCAGGTAAAAAGATGCAGTCAGACACTGCACACGTGTCAGAAGGGGCGTGTGTTAGTCACGTTCTCAGCTCTGGTATCGGCAGGCTGAGCACCTACACAAACAATGATTGGCTCGTTCGTCAGTGTTGAATGCATTATGGGATTCCTCAAAACTGATGCAATTACGACCTCGCTAGCTGATCGATGCTGCCTACATCAGAAGCGAGGGATGATGGAGATCAGCGTGTGACTCTCCAGAAGTGAGACTGAGCCCAATATGAACTTGCAGGTAAAAAGATGCTGATGATAACTGATGCAATTATGACCTTTGCTAGCTGATCGATGGCATTTGCACAGAGACTAGGGATATTGGAGATCAGTGTGTGACTCTTCATAAGCGAGACTGAGCCCCATATGAACTTGCTTTGTGCAGGTATAAAGATGCAGTCGGCCACTGCACATGTGTCAAAAGGGGGCGTGTGTTAGTCACGGCTCTCCTCTGTCAAAAATGGAGGTCTGCAGCAGTAAAGAGGAAGCGAAATGCAATTGGGTAATTGAACATGACTGGGTTGGGAGGAAAACTGGGGGAAAATGAAAAACAATGTCTATTAGTTGAAAAATGAAATATCTTGGCTTTGTACTGTTATATTTAAATACAAATCTAAAAGTTATAACATGAGATCCATACTGCTGGTCTTCCTTTTGTCCAAATGTCAGACGTTGCTTCCCTATAGCTGTAACTATAGGCAGAGCAGTTGCATACGCTTTTCCTTTTTTTTGTTGAGGATGCCTGAGGCTGCTTCACATGAGCTGTGGGATGTGAGTAGCAACTGAGCTCAGAGGAAGTGAAGTGTGCACTGGCCCTAACGCTTTTAAATGACTCACACAAGAAATCACACATTAAGAACAGCAGAAGGAGAGAAGGACAGAGGATCTGGGGGAACTAGCAGGGTGTGACTTCATGCCATTAGGAAGCTGTACTTAGTGAGGCACAGAGGAAGTTGGGAAAGAGGTTACCAGAGTTTGACTCATTTCCAAATACCCATCATGGGCATCAAACAGACTTTTACTATACAAACATAAACAAAAAATAAATATGTTTTTTGAACTGCTGCAGGGTCACATGCTGCCCACTAGGGCTGAAACGATTCCTCGAGAAACTCGAGTAATTCGATTACTAAAAATAATCGATGCAAATTTTTCGCATCGAAGCGTCATTTAATCCATACAACTATATACAGCTCACGGTGTTTTGCACAGACGAATTTTTATTTAGCACAACGCGTTCACGCTGTGGGCAGGTGACGTGAAGAAGCCGAGGGCTGTGTCCGAAATCACATAGTTAAACAGTACCAAGCAGTAGGTCGCGTACTGTTTAATAAAAACTACGTATTCAGAGACACTACCCGCTCCCGCGTACTATTCAGTATGAGATTCGATAGCGCGGCGTGCAAAATGGAGAAAGAGAGAAAATAGCGAGGGGTGAACAGAGCAGTGGCGGTTCTAGGGGGAGGGCCCCTACGGCCCCCCTAGAAATACAGTACATGTAACTCAAATTGAATATGAAGAAGAAAAAGACTGAATAAATGACATTCAAGCAGAGCAGATGCCTTAAATGGTGATTCTTTGTTGATCTGTTTACATCAAACTCAAGAAAATGTAGACTGAAAACTGCATAAATAAAATGTTGAATTCTATTTAATATCGACTGTTTCCTCTTAATGCCCACAATGCACAATTTGGGCAGAAAGTAATTGGCCCCTCTTACATAGCCTCTGGCCCCTGCCTGCCCCCCCCCCCCCCCCCTCACATGGTCTAGAACCGCCACTGGAACAGAGGAGACTGGACAGAGAAAACGACAGAAAGTTTGAGATCATTTTAAGCTGGAAAAAAGGAAAACTCAGAACAACATCCACACCATACCAGAGCGTCTTGTTGATACGCTGACTTTTCTTCATTGCTATCACCACATGCTTTTTTTAATGGCTCAGGCAAACACACATGTACATGCACACAAACGCCAAATCTACCTCATCTAGGAGATACAATCCTGACAGAACCTCCTACCAATTCCACAAAGCCTCCCAACAAAATATTTAAGCTTTATGTTCTGCGTGAGCTGTAGCTAAAACTTTTAGTTCTGAAAGTTGTACAAATGAAAGGCAATGTTATGTATTATTGTTTATTATTATTTATGCCTTAGTTTCACGTTGCCTGTATAGATTTTAAAAGTAATTTGAATTTGATTTATTTTTGATGTATTTGTTTTTGCATTTCAAAAAAAATTCTCTTTAAACTGTCCTGTATGCAAGGAATAAAAATGTACAGTTTGTTTAAGAGACACGTCTTATTTTATCTTATATGTATTTATTTTTTATCTTTAATAAAGCAAAAGTATTTCTTATCCGATTACTCGATTAATTGCTGGAATAATCGACAGAATACTTGATTACAAAAATAATCGATAGCTGCAGCCCTACTGCCCACTGTTGAAAGCTGGAATGTGCCCTAACTCTGAGAAAAAAATATTTCTGTCTCCACTATCAAAAAATCTGATCACAGAATGAGTAGCGTGTATGTAGATACACACAAACATACGCATTATTGCACAGATGCATGCTCACACTCACAGACCTCCAGATAACAGGGCATAACACAACAGCGGTAAAAATAAAACTGATATACAACTGATAATAATAGAATGAAAGATCTTGTAAAAGGTGAATCATCTAAAAAGACCCCATGATCTCCTACATGTATCATCTATCTTTCTAGAAAAAAAACTAAGCTCTCAAAATAAACTCAAATCATTTTAATTTAGACAGACAGCTGATTAATGCTAATGTGAAGTGTTATATGCTGCAAGTCAGGGTTTCTTGACATCAGCCCCTGAGGTCCGACATCCTACACAGTCTCAGGCTTTCTCTGCTCTGCGCACAACTGATCTAAGCTCATAAAGTCTTGATAATTAGTGAGGAAATGCTTCAGGACTGACACTAAGAAACCCTGCTTTCAAAGAGGATTGGTTCAGATTTGTGTAACAATGAAACCTACAAAATCAGCCATAACTTTAAAACCACCTCCTTGTTTCTACACTCACTGTTGATTTTATCTGCTCCACTTGCCATATAGAAGCACTTTGTAGTTCTACAATTACTGACTGTAGTCCATCTGTTTCTCTGCATGCTTTGTTAGCCCCCTTTCACCCTGTTCTTCAATGGTCAGGACTCCCACAGGACCACTACAGAGAAGGTATTATTTAGGTGGTGGATCATTCTCATTCTGCAGTGACACTGACATGGTGGTGGTGTGTTAGTGTGTGTTGTGCTGGTATGAGTGGATAAGACACAGCAGCGCTGATGGAGTTTTTAAACAACTCACTGTCACTGCTGGACTGAGAATAGTCCACCAACCAAAAATATCCAGCCAACAGTGCCCTATGGGCAGCGTCCTGTGACCACTGATGAAGGTCGAGAAGATGACCAACTCAAACAGCAGCAATAGATGAGCGATCGTCTCAGACTTAGAGACTTAGACGTCTCAGATCTACAAGGTGGACCAACTAGGTAGGAGTGTCTAATAGAGTGGACAGTGAGTGGACACGGTATTTAAAAACTCCAGCAGCGCTGCTGTGTCTGATCCACTCATACCAGCACAACACACACTAACACACCACCACCATGTCAGTATCACTGCAGTGCTGAGAATGATCCACCACCCAAATAATACCTGCTCTGTGGTGGTCCTGTGGGGGGGTCCTGACCATTGAAGAACAGCATGAAAGGGGGCTAAGAAAGCATGCCGAGAAACAGATGGACTACAGTCAGTAATTGTAGAACTACAAAGTGCTTCTATCTGGTAAGTGGAGCTGATAAAATGGACAGTGAGTGTAGCAACAAGGAGGTGGTTTTAATGTTATGCTATAATGTAATATTTGTACTACTCTTAAATCATTAAAATCTTATCAGACTATAAAAATCACTATATAGACTTTTTACTTTTTAACTTCAGGGTTAATTTTAAACGGGTTTAAACTGTAAATGTGTAATATTACTGCCAGTTTCACTAGATTAATAACTGAGCATGCACCCACCCCATTTTTCTATATTGATTCCATATTTCACTTTTATTGTCTCTGTCTACAGTAACCCTCTTGCCTTCTTGTTCCTTTGATCATTTTTAATACAATACTGATGTCAGTTTTGTTCATTAGCGTACACATGTTTACTGATTAATATGCCCCTGTTTGATCAAATCTAAACCAAATCATATCCAATCTGTTACAATTAGCATTTCGAGACAACATCAGGCGCAGCGCCTATTGGATCAATGCCAGACAGCTTGAAGGAACCACTATCCAGCCACAGCACTAAGGCGTTTTCGGGGTATAAATCAAAAATTTTACATTCTAACCTATAAAGCCATACCATAAAGCTACAGTATCTTCCTATACAGTTTTTAATTATTACTGTGTAGGTATTGTGCCTCTCTGTTCCCTGTTTTCTATGTAATTGTGTGCAGATGCAGGCTTGCTCACATAACCCAAACAATAACACAGTAATTACAGAAGGAAGCAGAACATGATGGAAAAGGAAATTCTAATTCGTACCATGGCAGCATCGATAAATACACTAAGTATACGAGGCCAAATGGAACTGGGTGTTAATCCTATTAAAAGCTTACAACAGTACTTACTGCTGCTGTTCTGAATCTCATAAAAAACTAAACACACACCAGATCATTAATGTGTATTTAAACAAACAGTAAATGTAGTAAACTGCATAATCAAACTGTAGAAGAAAAGCATGATTTTTCTATAGGCTGTAAGACTTCAGTGAGAGGAGACAAATATTCAATTTTTATATACACTAATCAGCCATAACATTAAAACCACCTCCTTGTTTCTACACTCTGTCCATGTTATCAGCTCCACTTACCATGTAGAAGCACTTTGTAGTTCTACAACTACTGACTGTAGTCCATCTATTTCTCTACATTCCTTTTTAACCTGCTTTCACCCTGTTCTTCAATGGTCAGGACCCCCACAGGACCACCACAGAGCAGGTATTATTTGGGTGGTGGATCATTCTCAGCACTGCAGTGACACTGACATGATGGTGGTGTGTTAGTGTGTGTTGTGCTGGTATGAGTGGATAAGACACAGCAATGCTGATGGAGTTTTTAAACACCTGACTGTCACTGCTGGACTGAGAATAGTCCACCAACCAAAAATATCCAGTCAACAGCGCCCCGTGGGCAGCATCCTGTGACCACTGATGAAGGTCTAGAAGATGACCAACTTAAACAGCAGCAATAGATGAGCGATCGTCTCTGATTTTACAAGGTGGACCAACTAGGTAGGAGTGTCTAATAGAGTGGACAGTGAGTGGATACTGTATTTGAAAACTCCAGCAGCGCAGCTGAATCTGATCCACTTATACCAGAACAACACACACTAACACACCACCACCATGTCAGTGTCACTGCAGTGCTGAGAATAATCCACCACCTAAATAATACCTGCTCTGTGGTGGTCCTGACCATTGAAGCACAGGGTGAAAGAAACAGATGGACTACAGTCAGTAATTGTAGAACTACTAAGTGCTTCTATATGGCAAGTGGAGCTGATAAAATAGAGTGTAGAAACAAGGAGATGGTTTTAATGTTATGGCTGATCAGTGTATTTATGCATAAAAAGATTTGTTTAAAATAAGTAAATGGGGGGGGGGGGGTTGACCCTATATTACAATATGTATACGTTAGGATTACATAAAAATAAATCAAGCTATAGAAATGAATGTTGCAAATTATAATTAAAAAACCTTTAAAACATTTTATGCGTATTGTACCTGGTTTTATAATAAAAATAAATCCAACAAAAAATCCACCTCATCTTCATTCCTACATGCTGAGCATTCTGAGCAAATTCCTTTTCTAATGAAGCACAAATATGCACATTTAACATTTGCACACAACCATCTAGAAATTTATAACAATTATTCATAGCAAAAAAATTTGTTCCTGCTCTTTGGGCAATGTCTGTAAGTGATTTTGCATGTTCTCTCAGTATATCTGTGTGTTTTTTTCCTTCTGCCTTCTGTCACTTAATAAATTGGTTACAGTTATTTTCCCCTAGGTGTGTGCCTTGCTGTCATTCAGTGAACTGGAATGCCTGGGGTTTATTTATGCCTTGAGCCCAGTACGTTGTTGCCGGTGGGTTGTTGCCCAGCTGCCTTGGCCAGTAGGGGACATGGAAGTGCACAAGAATAACAGTGCTCATTCTTTTAACCAGCAGTCTCATGCTCATTAAGAATGAATTAACTGCAGCAATGGAACCTGTACATTTATAATTTGGAACCTTTAGTTTTTTTACCAGCATGTATGTCAGCATTCTTTATCCTTTTTTTCAGGAAACTCATCACAGTACATCTCTGCCTTAGTTAAGCATCCAGTAAACTGGGTATTTTTTTCTAAATCTGGCAGGTTGGGACTCTGGGGCACAGGGTGCCTCTATAGTGAATTGCAACCTGCTTCATTACAGTGGTGGGTGTATGCAACCCTGACCAGAATAAAACAATCCCTGAAGACAAAACTAAATAAATAACATTACAATTTTCATCACAATATTTTTATTATAATTTATGAATAGAGTGTAGACATGTTAAAACACTTTACATTTACAGGTTCTTCTAAAAAAATTAGCATATTGTGATAAAGTTCATTATTTTCCATAATGTAATGATAAAAATTAAACTTTCATATATTTTAGATTCATTGCACACCAACTGAAATATTTCAGGTCTTTTATTGTTTTAATACTGATGATTTTGGCATACAGCTCTCATGAAAACCCAAAATTCCAATCTCAAAAAATTAGCATATTTCATCCGACCAATAAAAGAAAAGTGTTTTTAATACAAAAAAAGTCAACCTTCAAATAATTATGTTCAGTTATGCACTCAATACTTGGTCGGGAATCCTTTTGCAGAAATGACTGCTTCAATGCGGCGTGGCATGGAGGCAATCAGCCTGTGGCACTGCTGAGGTGTTATGGAGGCCCAGGATGCTTCGATAGCGGCCTTAAGCTCATCCAGAGTGTTGGGTCTTGTGTCTCTCAACTTTCTCTTCACAATATCCCACAGATTCTCTATGGGGTTCAGGTCAGGAGAGTTGGCAGGCCAATTGAGCACAGTAATACCATGGTCAGTAAACCATTCACCAGTGGTTTTGGCACTGTGAGCAGGTGCCAGGTCGTGCTGAAAAATTACATCTTCATCTCCATAAAGCTTTTCAGCAGATGGAAGCATGAAGTGCTCCAAAATCTCCTGATAGCTAGCTGCATTGACCCTGCCCTTGATAAAACACAGTGGACCAACACCAGCAGCTGACATGGCACCCCAGACCATCACTGACTGTGGGTACTTGACACTGGACTTCAGGCATTTTGGCATTTCCTTCTCCCCAGTCTTCCTCCAGACCGAATGACATGCAAAATTTGCTTTCATCCGAAAACAGTACTTTGGACCACTGAGCAACAGTCCAGTGCTGCTTCTCTGTAGCCCAGGTCAGGCGCTTCTGCCGCTGTTTCTGGTTCAAAAGTGGCTTGACCTGGGGAATGCGGCACCTGTAGCCCATTTCCTGCACACGCCTGTGCACGGTGGCTCTGGATGTTTCTACTCCAGACTCAGTCCACTGCTTCCGCAGGTCCCCCAAGGTCTGGAATCGGCCCTTCTCCACAATCTTCCTCAGGGTCCGGTCACCTCTTCTCGTTGTGCAGCGTTTTCTGCCACACTTTTTCCTTCCCACAGACTTCCCACTGAGGTGCCTTGATACAGCACTCTGGGAACAGCCTATTCGTTCAGAAATTTCTTTCTGTGTCTTACCCTCTTGCTTGAGGGTGTCAATGATGGCCTTCTGGACAGCAGTCAGGTCGGCAGTCTTACCCATGATTGCGGTTTTGAGTAATGAACCAGGCTGGGAGTTTTTAAAAGCCTCAGGAATCTTTTGCAGGTGTTTAGAGTTAATTCGTTGATTCAGATGATTAGGTTAATAGCTCGTTTAGAGAACCTTTTCATGATATGCTAATTTTTTGAGATAGGAATTTTGGGTTTTCATGAGCTGTATGCCAAAATCATCAGTATTAAAACAATAAAAGACCTGAAATATTTCAGTTGGTGTGCAATGAATCTAAAATATATGAAAGTTTAATTTTTATCATTACATTATGGAAAATAATGAACTTTATCACAATATGCTAATTTTTTGAGAAGGACCTGTATACCATTAAGCAGACACTGAACCAGAATATACACCGACGAGGCATAACATTACAACCACTGACAGGTGAAGTGAATAACACTGATCATCTCTTCATCACAGCACCTGTTAGTTGGTGGGATATATCAGGCAGCAAGTGAACATTTTATCCTCAAAGTTGATGTTAGAAGCAGGAAAAATGAGCAAGCATATGGATTTGTGCGAGTTTGACAAGAGCCAAATTGTGATGGCTGGATGACTGGGTCAGAGCATCTCCAAACCTGCAGCTCTTGTAGGGTGTAGGAAGGAACAGTGGTAAACTGGCGACAGGGGCATGGGCGGCCAAGGCTCATTGATGCACGTGGGGAGCGAAGGCTGGCCCATGTGGTCCGATCCAACAGACGAGCTACTGTAGCTCAAATTGCTGAAGAAGTTAATGCTGGTTCTGATAGAAAGGTGTCAGAATACACAGTGCATCACAGTTTGTTGCATATGGGGCTGCATAGCTGCAGACCAGTCAGTTAGAACCTTGCCTCATCAGTGTAAATTCTGGCTGCTTCCCAAACCCATTAAACTCAATAATATGTAAAAGTAGTATACTAACACTTATGTTTTTATTCTTTTTTTTCTTCCAATGTAACCATATCCAATTACCCAATCACATTCCACATCCAACTGCTGCAGACCTTCACTCCTGACCGAAAAGAGCCATGACTAACAGATGCCCAACCATTTCTTTTTCACCTGCATGAGGCTGTTTATATAGAAATCCATAATGCACACAAAGAGTCCCACACGATTCCCATTATCACGTCTTTGTGCAGGCGCTATCGATCAGCCAGCAGAGGCCGTAATTGCAGCAGTTATGAAGAATCCGGTATTCCTACACTTGGACGAGCCAATCATTGTCTGTACATGTGCCTGGCAATTCAAACTCGCAAGTTTGAGATGTCAGCACTGGTGTGATAAAGTGTTTTATCATTGTGCCACCCGAGTCCCCCATTAACAAAGATAATATTAGAATTCTGAGACACTCTAATGCTTAGTATGTTATTTAGAACAGTCAAATTTAGGGGGTCATATGTATGTATGAAGATACGATGCAAATTCTGCAGAACAGAAGGTTTCATCCTTAAAGTTGTGGGTAAGTGCTTCTGCTAGGCAATACATTTTGTTTTGCAAATTATAAAATGTACAGTGACACCTAGAGTAAGATTAAAGGCACAATTATTATTGTTCTGAATAACAGTGGTAGCACAGCAGTTAAGTAATCAGAAGGTTGCTGGTTCAAGCCCTGCATCAGCCAGCTTGCCACTGTTGGGCCCTTGAGCAAGGCCCTTAACCCTCAACTGCTTGCGATGTATACTGTCTCAATTGTAAATCGCTTTGGATAAAGGCGTCTGCTAAATGCTGAAAATGTAAATGTAAATGTAAATGAATAATGCTATATATTTTTATTTACTCATTAGAAAGTGCAAAATACTTGACAACTTTATATGATACTGATAAATGTGTTACAATATTTACAACTGTAATATTTTTCTAAATGATCTTTGGGAAAGGTAATGTAACACACATGCTTATGGCCATACTTTTCGGAAGTGTGGCAGCCAAATTACAAATTACAACTGGGCTGGTCAGTAAAAACAAAGTTTCAATAATTAAAGTTTCAAAAGAATAAACAAATGACAGATTCTTCTTTTTATTGCAGTTTTTTCTAAAAATGTGAAAATGAGGTTGCTTTAGTGATTTCTTTAATAGTAATAGTAATAACAATAACTACAATTTCAGTTGAACAGCAGCACATAACCTGTTTTCTTTTAAATATTGGCAAACTGCCGCTCAGGTGGCACAGCTGTAAAATACGCTAGCGCACCAGAGCTGGGTTTTCGAATACAACGTATCGAATCTCAACTCCGCCATCCGGCTGGGCTGGGCGGCTGAATAACTATTAACTGTTGTTCACAGGGTTAGGGGCAAGTCGGATCATGGGTCCTCATAACTGGTGAAATTACAACCCCTGCTGGCTGATTGATGGTGCCTGCACAGGGCTGGGGAATAATGCTGATCGGGGTGTGGCTCTCCGTGCACAGTGCTGACCGGGGTATATGAACTCAACTCCTGCAGGTAAAAAATGCGGTTTGTACTGAAGAGGCGTGTTCAGGGTTGGACACGAATAGATTAGGGGAGAAAATTGGGGGAAAAAGGTTGGGGAAAAATAGAAAATTTAAATATATACACTGATCAGCCATAACATTAAAACCACCTCCTGGTTTCTACACTCACTGTCCATTTTATCAGCTCCACTTACCATATAGAAGCACTTTGTAGTTCTACAACTACTAACTGTAGTCCATCTGTTTCTCCACATACCTTTTAACCCTGTTCTTCAATGGTCAGGACCACCACAGAGCAGGTATTATTTAGATGGTGGATCATTCTCAGCACTGCAGTGACAATGACATGGTGGTGGTGTGTTAGTGTGTGTTGTGCAGGTATGAGTCGATCAGACACAGCAGCGCTGCAGGAGTTTTTTAATACCGTGTCCACTCACTGTCCACTCTATTAGACACTCCTACCTAGTTGGTTCACCTTGTAGATGTAAAGTCGGAGACGATCGCTCATCTATTGCTGCTGTTTGAGTTGGTCATCTTCTAGACCTTCATCAGTGGTCACAGGACGCTGCCTACGGGGCGCTGTTGGCTGGATATTTTTGGTTGGTGTTTAAAAACTCTGCTGTGTCTTATCCACTCATACCAGCACACCACCACCTTGTCAGTGTTACTGCAGTGCTGAGAATGATCCACCACCCAAATAATACCTGCTCTGTGGTGGTCCTGACCATTGAAGAACAGCATGAAAGGGGGCTAACAAAGCATGTAGAGAAATAGATGGACTAGTCAGTAATTGTAGAACTACAAAGTGCTTCTATATGGTAAGTGGAGCTGATAAAACAGACAGTGAGTGTAGAAACAAGGAGGTGGTTTTAATGTTATGGCTGATCTGTGTATATATACAGTATATGGGCAAACTGACTGCTTAAATAAATGTTCTGCTGCTAAAAAATAAATAAATTAAAGTATCTTGCATTGTGTATAATTATATAACACTATAAAAAATGATATTGCCTGTAAGCTGGTAATCAATAAATAATGTTTACTTTATGTAAGCTAAAATGTCATACTTGGCAAATATGTTTTTTAAACCATCATATATAACCAAAATGAACAAATACAATCATTTCATGTTGATCATTTCATTTGTGTTTTAAAGTTCAAGGTTACCTAAGTGGTGCAGGCAATGAACTAATTAACTGTTGTTCTTTTAATGTAGTAGTGTGAGATGATTATTTATCTCACACTACTAAGTTCTGTATATTGCTAGAAAACAGCACAGTAAATGTGATGTGCTAGGACATGGCTGAGTGGTTTTATTAATTCCCCACTGTCTCTACTACAGGCTTCCCTAAACCAAACATTCCGTGAATAGGTTTTACTTCTACTGCCTGTGGATGTACAAGCTTAAGTGTTCATCTCATACTCCAGTGGTCAAATGAGTCAGAGCATAAGAGATAGTAAAAACACAGTAAAACTGAGATAGAGAGTTAATGCAGTTACCTCCTCAAACTTGGCTTCATTCTCACAGTTCTCCAGCACACGGGAGTAGAAGGACACACCTAAAGAGAAAAGAAACTGTCATCTTATAATAATGTCATTGAAATGGGAAGATAGATGTGGCACATATCAAACTGGTAAAGAATTTCACCAGAAAAAACAATGCATTATGTTAACCTAACTTTATTCATTTCCATAATACAACAGTGATTTAATTTTAGTACAACAATCTGAAGGATGCTGATATTCCAAGCAGAACATGCTGAGATTGTCTTAATCTGCATACACTGATCAGCCATAACATTAAAACCACCTCCTTGTTTCTGCACTCACTGTCCATTTTATCAGCTCCACTTCCCATATAGAAGCACTTTGTAGTTCTACAATTACTGACTGTAGTCCATCTATTTCTCTACATGCTTTTTTAGCCTGCTTTCACCCTGTTCTTCAATGGTCAGGACCCCCACAGAGCAGGAATTATTTGGGTGGTGGATCATTCTCAGCACTGCAGTGACAATGACATGGTGGTGGTGTGTTAGTGTATGTTGTGCTGGTATGAGTGGGTCAGACACAGCAGCGCTGCTGGAGTTTTTTTAATACCGTGTCCACTCACTGTCCACTCTATTAGACACTCCTACCTAGTTGGTCCACCTTGTAGATGTAAAGTCAGAGACGATCGCTCATCTATTGCTGCTGTTTGAGTTGGTCATCTTCTAGACCTTCATCAGTGGTCACAGGACGCTGCCCACATGCGCTGTTGGCTGGATATTTTTGGTTGGTGGACTATTCTCAGTCCAGCAGTGACAGGTGTGTCTTATCCACTCAAACCAGCACAACACACACTAACACACCACCACCATGTCAGTGTCACTGCAGTGCTGAGAATGATCCACCACCCAAATAGTACCTACTCTGTAGTGGTCCTGGGAGAGTCCTGACCATTGAAGAACAGCATGAAAGGGGGCTAACAAAGTTAGAAAATATTAACAGTAAGTGTAGAAACATGGAGGTGGTTTTAATGTTAGCTGATCAGTGTATTAAAAAATAATAGATCATTTATTTATATGATAATAATCTGCACTTTTTTGTAACAGTATCTGAAGGAAGGTGTCTAAAACTAATCCAAATCTAAAATCTAAAACAAAACAAATCCAAAAAAATATATACTGTATTTTGAAGTGTCTTTTTCAGGTGCCAAATCAACCACTGACAATATTTTATATGTATTATGCTCTGTAAAATTAATATGGCTATAAAACTGTTATAATTTAAGCATTACCATGTTTGTTAACACAAGAGAGTCATTAAAAATGTTTCAGTTTCAGTCATGAAAACAAGGAGATGGCAGGTTATCACAACAGGCAGACTTGATGCTGTCACTGCAATACACCAAACAATGATATTTGAATAGATTGTAGATTAAGCTGTCGCCACTAATATGAGCAGTGTGTGTGTGTGTGTGTGTGCGTGTAATGATGATTACACATAAGACAGTATGAATCCAAACAACACAATTTGGACAAGCTTTTCCCTGCATTACAGATTATAAAGCTTATTAAGCTTAAACAGGTTCTTGGTGCAGGGCTGCAGTAAAAGCTAATAATGTGAGCTAAGTAAACATCAGTGTTAACACAAATGCATAAGTGTGGTCATCTACACACATCGGGGCTATATAATAATCACTGAAATCTAACGCTGTATAGCATTCATACACATATGAAATTAAACAGGATAGTTAACTGTTAAGTCAGAACTGCTGCTCATCTTACCGGATTACATCACTGTGCAAATAGAGCTTTTACACTGCGAGTGCCCAGTGCACACAGATTGTGGATCCACACTAGATTATAGAGCAGGTGTATTAACAACAGGACCAAATACACAAAACACAGATCTTATGTCTTTTTATGTTTTTTTTAATTACAGACAGGAGAAATATGATATAAACTTTAATTTATTCATTTATTTATAGGGGATTTATGTCAGGACAGGTAGTTACAGGTTACGCATGATTCGTTAATTCAAGTTCAGTATCAAACACCGTCACAGGCATTTTTGTATCTTCAATTAATCTAACTTACACGTGTTTGGACTGTGGAAGAAAACCGGAGGTCCTGAAGGAAACCCACACAGACACGGTGAGAACATGCAAATCCACACTGAAAGGGCCCAGACCTCTCCACCTGGGAATCAAAACCAGGACCTTCTCATTGTGAAGTGACAGTGCTACACAGTGCTACAGAGCCCCATTTAGTTTATTAAATTTATGGCATTTAGCAAATGCTTTTGTTTGTTTGTTTGGATTTTAACGTCATGTTTTACACTCTTTGGTTACATTCATGACAGGAACGGTAGTTACTCATTACACAAGACTCATCAGTTCACAAGGTTATATCAAACACAGTCATGGACAATTTAGTGTCTCCAATTTACCTCACTTGCATGTCTTTGGACTGTGGAAGGAAACCGGAGCTCCCGGAGTAACGCCACGCAGACATGGGAATAACATGCAAACTCCACACAGAATGGACCCGGACCGCCCCACCTGGGGATCGAACTCGGGACCTTCTTCCTGTGAGGCAACAGTGCTACCCACTTAGCCACCGTGCTGTCCTAGCAGATGCTTTTATTCACAGCGACTTACAGTTGTGAATGTATACCATGCAAGCAATTGAGGGTTGGGGCCTTGCTCAAGGGTCCATCGGTGGCAAGTTGGTGGTGGCGGGAACTGAAACGGCAACCTTTTGATTACGAGTCCAGTACCTTAACCACTGAGATTTTAATACTGTTGCTGGTAAAGTGCTGCACTGCGTATATTTATAATTCATACTATCGGTTAATGCAGTTTATATTGTGACTTGACAGTGCAAGCAACTGAGGGTTAAAAGCCTTGCTTAAGAACCCAACACTGGTAATTTGGCAGTGGTGGAGTTGGAACCAGTGACCCCCTGATCACCTTAACCACTAAGCCACCACTGCTCTATCTTAATTTTTGTCTATCGTTGTTCTTTGTGAATTAAAGGTTTACAGTAGTGTAATGTTTATTTATTTACAATACAAAAATGCAGCTCACTGTATTCTCTGGAGCTAAAAATAGCCGTTCTGGCTCCACTTTAGTTCCATTGATTTCATGTGATTAAAATGCCACTTACAGTTGCGTAATAAATACACTTTGTCTGAGCATGAAAGATACAGCAATTAACAGGTTGTGCCGGCTGGATTAGACACACACATTAATCTAATTTTACAAACAAAAGAGGCTTGATGATGAAAGAAGCCACAGTCATTCACTGTCTTTCCCAGACAGACACACTGAGCACAGAAGTGTTAACCACAAACATCAAAACGATTTTCCACCCTTGAAGGTGAAATAATGAAAGAAAAAACTGTAACTCTAACTGTAGTTCTTCTAGAAGATAAGTAGGAATGTGCTTCTGAATGGAACAATGGAATACTGTAAGTCAGGTTGACCAAGCTATGTGAGATTTTCTGTCTCCCTTATTAAGCAATGTGACCAATTATCAGAATGTTGCCGGTTCGATCCCTACTACCTAATTGCCACTATTGGGCCCTTAATCCGTAATTACTTGCATGCAACTGGAGCATAACTGTGATTTGTATTGGATCTGCTAAATGCCATAACTGTAAAATGTAAATGTTATGTTAAAGGGGACAGTCTGTTAGAGACTGGGAATTTGTAACTACTATAAGGGTGTACTACTAATTGCAGATAAAGCTAAAAAATAAATTAATTAATAAATAAGAATTTTTAAAAAATTTAATCCTAAAACCTCACTGCTTTACAAAAATCATGTGACTAATCACAACTAAATGCAGGGTTTGCTCCTGCTCTTACTTTGGATATAACACGACAGAAATATGACGTCTAAATGAGACCTTTTTTTGAGAACTCACTTTACTCTACTGTCTAAATTTTTGTCTTTTCTATCATTTCCAGTAACAGTAACTGTGCCAATGATACCGTTTTATTACTAATTTTAAATGTGTTGGAGAATGCAATTATAATGCAAGTACAAATTGACAAAACTGCACCTCTGCTCACTCTTAATGAGCAATATTTCTTTCAATGTATTGATGAGTAAAATGACTGACATAAATCAAAACATTGATTCTAGATACTGGGATAGATCTTGGCATTTAGCTATTTAGTCTCAAACACAGGTTAAGTTCAGCTTCCCACGTTGGGCTAACACATGCAACCATAATAAGTCTTAGTGGAGTACTTAGTAATAACTGTGTACTAGTACACACTATATGACCAAAACTATATGGACACCTGAAAGTTTTCCCATTGCTAACAGGTATAACTTTAATAAAAATAGATGAATAATTTTTTTTGTTCCCTTTTTCTCCCACTTCTCCCGCATCCAATTACTGCCCATCAATCATCCTCTCACTAATGCTGGTCCCTGCTTCTGATTGGGGAGAACGAGGCCGCCCACGCACCCTCCGACACGTGCACAGCAGTCGAACATCTTATCACCTACACTTGACAAGTGCAGTGCAGTACAGCACTGTGCACGGAGAGCCACACCCTCTACCGCACTCCTTTCCCATCTCCGTGCAGCTGCCACCAACCAGCCAGAAGAGGTCGTAGTCGCACTAGTCTAAGAGAGAGTCCCCATCCGGTTTAATCCCACCCCTATCTGAACAACAGGCCAATCGTTGTTCATGTAGCCGCTCAGCCTCAGCCGGCAGGCAGAGCTGAGATTCGATACGATGTATTCGAGATCTCAGCTCTGGTGTACAGCGTGTATTTTTACTGCTGCACCACCTGAGCGGCCAAGACTGATGAATAATTAATAAAAAACATTTTAGGGCAACTGTTTTAGGGAGACATTTTTTTTTTGTGCATCTGGGCACAAATCGAGATCTACGAAGACAGAATCTATGAAGACATAATTAAGTTTGGAATAAAGATACTTCTGCTGAAGCCCTGACTTTAACCCCACTGAACATTTTGAATGAATTTGCAACATTGACTACAATTCGAGCCTTCTCAACCAAGATCAGTGTTGGGGGAGGTCGGGGACATGGTTTTGGATTAGGTTATTCAGCAAGCACATTACATAGTGAGGTATCCCCATATCGTTAGTGTACATTTTCAAAATAGTTGCACATTAACAAGTAAAATATGTTCAGCAAGGTTTTGCACAGCATTTCTTTCATATTAGTTTGTTGCCAGTTCTGTGTTGTCCTTAGCTCTGCTAAGCTGGTGTTTCCTGACACACTTCCGCACCAGCCAGATTGTGGGTGTGACAAGCAGCAAAGACATGAAAGACATGAAATAAGACAATAAATGCAGAGTGACTTGAACTCAGATATACTGCAGGTCATTCTACATTTATAAGCAATACTCAGCATAATTATTGTATGTAACCATATAACCTTCTTCTATTAAAATAAAATAAAATAAAATCCAGTGCTGTTGTAAATGTCATACAAAACAATATCTTTTTTTTACATGCTCATTTGACTGGTAAAAAATCATCACTGGTAAACAAAATACAGTACAAAGCAGGTCTATTTTTAAACATTAATAAAACATAATGTATAATTTACAGGTGACAAGTTTTTACAATTTCTACCATTTTTGCACTGAAGCGTTGAAAGTCCTATACACTCAATTATGCTTCAACAATTTTTTTCTACCAACACGAGACAGCAGTAATGTTATAATATGTTATAATAAACACAACACATTTCCTGCCAAGGTCTTCAAACCTCTGAGCTATCCAAGGTGCTGATTTATGAAATACATAACATGAAATGCTTAAAAATATTGTTCCTCTAGATATCCTAAATCATACTAAGTGAAATATGACATTATTTTGCATTCTTTTATAGTCATCAACATGGGGTGGACAAAGTAAACAGCACAGAAAAAGAAGCTTGTCTGAATCCCAGTTACAAACAGCTGCACAGGAGAGTTTGAGACTTTGATTGGTAGATAATTATTAATAAACAGCATGTACTGGCTATAAAAGACTTCTGATTAAATTGGACTTAAAAAACTAACTGAGTCCTTTGAATGCTACGTACTGGGTGCCTAAACTGCAGGTCTGCCAGTCAATTCAATGTTTAAATGGTTTTATCTGCAAACAGCAAAAAGACTCAGGGGTAGCAAGTCAAAACTTACTTGGCAGCTTATGTCAGGTCTACCTGCTTTTGTATAACTGACCAGTGCATGTAGACATAACTTTAAGTAGGAAGAACACAATGTACTTAGGGATGCCCTGGTACTGTGATGGGCAGCTATGGTAATTATGGGGTGTGTTCAAAAACCTAGGGAGCTGCCTTGCTGTCTTACTGTCTACATAGGCAGCTGCCTCAGTAGAGAGGATTCTAATAAGTCATCGACTCATCAATAATAATTTATTTACATTTGAAAATAACTCGTTTCTCCGCACCGTCCGCCATGTTTTTTTTTATTTTTCTGTGAGAAAAGTTGTGCCACAATGAATGCTAGGATTGCCTTGGCCGGTAAGAATGCTTCAGATGCTCACTCGTTCTTGAGTCAAAATAACATTTTAAGATACCTTACTAGACAGCTTATTAAGGCATTTGGATTTCGAACAGCCTCCTTCTTGGGAGCGCGCACAGGATGACGTAAAATGCTGTCTATGTAGAGAGAGAGAGCTAGGTTTTCGAACACACCCATGGTGTACTATATAAAATTACTGTTTTTTATTATATGACATTTTTGCTTGAAAATTTAACTAAATTCATTTGTTTTTACAAGTGGTTACATTAATTTACCTGGTAGTTAGGAACATTATATCCTTCTTAAATCGATTGTGAATTTTCTTCAGAGTACTCCGGTTTTCTCCGACCTTCCAAACAACATATCAGTAGGTGGAATCGCTGCTCTAAATTATCTTTGGGGTGTGAGTAAGTAAATATATTTCTCTTAACAAGCACCTCTAATTTAAGTGCAAGCAAAAGCAAATTCCACACAGTAATACTGTAAATCCTTTTCATAACGTGCAAAATTATTGTTTATTTATAGCTGTTATTTAGCAGTTATTTTAAAAAAAGTCAGTTTATATGACTTATAAAAAAGAGCCGGATTACTCAAAGTGTGATATTAAATTCAGTGTGTTTGATATAACCTCAGTAAATTATCTCTAGGGTGTGAGTAAGTAAATATGTTTCAGCACTTCCAATGTGAGTGTAAGCAAAAGCAAATTCCACACAGTAATACTGTAAGTCCTATTCATAACAAGCAAAGTAATTGTTTATTTATAGCTTATATTTATTGTTTATATAGAGAATAGGGTCGCGGGGGGAGGGGGTGCTGGAGCCTATCCCAGCTTTTCAGTGGGCGCAAGGTACACAGTAACACCCTGGACAGGGCGCCAGTCCATCACAGGGCAGACACACATACACACACACACATACACACACCTATTCACCTATAGGGCAATTCCGTGTCTCCAATTAACCTGACTGCATGTTTTTGGGCTGTGGGAGGAAACCAGAGCTCCTGGAGGAAACCCACGCAGACACGGGGAGAACATGCAAACGCCACACAAAAGGACCCGGACCGAACCGATCAAACACAGGACCTTCTTGCTGCGAGTGCTATCCACCAAGCCACTGTGCCGCCCTTAAATTTTACAATGTACATTTTTTATGAGTGGTCACAGTTGGTAGTGTAGGTGAAACCCAGCAACACTGCTCCAGTCTCCTGCACTGTCTATAAGTAGTTAGTTAGAATTTTCTTTCAAGTACTCTGGTTTTCTCCAACAACATATTAGTAGGTGGAATAGCTGCTCTAAATTATCTCTAGGGTGTGAGTAAGTGAATATGTTTCTCTTGAGAAGCACCTCTAATTTTAGTGTAAGCAAAAGCAAAAATAATGTATAAATATCCACTTTGTAACAAGCAAAATTATGGTTTCTTTGTAGCTGAAGTGTTTGCAGTTATTTAGTCAGTTTATATAAAAAGAGCCAGATTACTCAAAGCGTGATTTTGAATTCAGTGTGCAGTTTGATATGAATTCAGTAAGTTATCTGTGTGTTTTTGGGATGAACGCACACACTGGAGTCGTGAGGCTTGGGCAGGTTCTGCTGAACTTGATTTATGTAGTTATTAGAATTTAACGTCATGTTTTACACACTTTGGTAACATTCATGACAGAAACGGTAGTTACTCAATACACAAGACTCATTAGTTCAAGATTTTAATGTCAAACAGTCATGGACAATTTAGTATCTCCAGTTCACCTCACTTGCATGTCTTTGGACTGTTGGAGGGAACCGGAGCGCCCGGAGGAAACCCATGCAGACACAGGGAGAGTGTGTGAGTAAGTAAATGTTTCTCTGCAATGGATTGGCTCCCTTTTCAGGGTGTATTCCTACGTGCAGGACCAACCATGACCCTGGGTCCTGGGTACGATCCCCAGGTGGGGTGGGCTGGGTCCATTCTGTGTGGAGTTTGCATGTTCTCCCTGTGTCTGCATGGGTTTCCTCCGGGCGCTCCGGTTCCCTCCAACAGTCCAAAGACATGCAAGTGAGGTGAACTGGAGATACTAAATTGTCCATGACTGTTTGACATTAAAATCTTGAACTAATGAGTCTTGTGTATTGAGTAACTACCGTTTCTGTCATGAATGTTACCAAAGTGTGTAAAACATGACGTTAAATTCTAATAACTACATAAATCAAGTTCAGCAGAACCTGCCCAAGCCTCACGACTCCAGTGTGTGCGTTCATCCCAAAAACACACAGACTCAAACACACACATTCATCTATTCATGAATTTTAAACACACAACGAGAGCAGCTGAACAATTACAATACTGAGCTAAAACATAAAGAGAAAGCAATGCAGCAGTACCTCGGAATGACACTTTGGCCAGTCTGTCCCCTTTGCCTGGAAGCTCCGACACTGATTTCAGATAAACCACCAGAGCCATGCCAATCCGAACCAAAGCCAAACTAATTCACAACTAAACTGTAAGCAAGTTAAATGAACGCGTCTTAAACTATGCAGACCTGCTCCTTAAACATGTATTTTCAATGTAACAAGGGAAACAAGTTCCATTTTCGGAAACATTTACAGTATTTTCTGACTTTAAATAGAGGCGTAAATAATTCAAATCCGTTCCTGAATCCCTCAGTTCAGTGTGAACGCGCAACCTGCCTTCTTCTGTCTAACCACCGCTGTGCGCTACTGATGCGAGAATCAACAATGAATCGGTTCTTTATAAACCAACTCTTTCAAATGAATCGATTCGCAAAGACTAGTGAATGGATTTATTATTTAGTTATTTATTAGAATTTAACGTCATGTTTTACACACTTTGGTTACATTCGTACTACGGAGCCCCTAAGGTGACATCCCCTAAACAAAAAATAATGCATGGCCACACCTTATTAACTCATTGGAACGAGATAATTAAGTCGTGGCCCCGACTTAGTAAGGAGTGGGAATGAGATTGTTGCCACGACTTAAAAAGGTTGAGACAGTTGAATATGGTGTGATCATGTACATGTACATGAATTCCCCTACAGCATATATCCGATTCTGTATGATTTGTGTAAGCTGTGAAAATAAAAGGATCCCGTTACCACACCTTACTAAGTGGTGGCCACGACTTAATTATCTCGTTCCCATGCCTTATTAAGTCATGGCCACCACTTAATTATCTCGTTTCCATGAGTTAATAAGGCGTGGCCACGCTTTTTTTTTTTTGGGGATGTCACCTTAGGGGCTCCGTACATTCATGACAGAAACGGTAGTTACTCAATACACAAGATTCATCAGTTCACAAGTTTAATGTCATGTACACAGTCATGGACAATTTTGTATCTCCAATTCACCTCACTTGCATGTCTTTGGAAGGAAACCGGAGCTCCCGGAGGAAACACACGCAGACACGAAGAGAACATGCAAACTCCACACAGAAAGGACCCGGACCACCTCTCATGGGGATCAAACCCAGGACCTTCTTATGAACCACCATGCTGCCCTCAAAGACTAGTGAATGAGATGTTAAGTCGATTTGAAAAGGATTTATTATTTATTTATTTTAATTTTAGAATTTAACATTATGTTTACACACTTTGGTTACATTCATGACAGAAACGGTAGTTACTCGTTACACAAAATTCATCAGTTCACAAGTTTAATGTCAAACAAAGCCATGGACAATTTTGTATCCAGTTCCAGTTCACCTCACTTGCATGTCCTCCGGAGCTCCCGGAGGAAATCCATGCAGACATGGGGAGAACATGCAAACTCAACACAGAAAGGACCCGGACCACCTCACATGGGGATCGTACCCAGGACCATCTTGCTGTGAGGCGATAGTGTTACCCACTTAGCCACCGTGCTGCCCTCAAAGACTAATGAATAAGTGTCTGCGGGTGCTCCGGTTTCCTCCCACAGTCCAACGACGTGCAAGTAAGGTGAATTGGAGATACAAAATTGTCCATGACTGTGTTCGATATAACCTTGTGTGAACTGATGGGCCTTGTGTGGTGAGTGACTACTGTTCCTGTCATGAATGTAACCAAAGTGTAAAACATGACATTAAAATCCTAATAAACAAACAAACAAACTTACATTTATAAATACAGTTTGAACAATTGAGGGTTAAGGGTCTTGCTCAGGGGCCCAACAATGGCTACTTAGCAGCAGTGGGGCTTAAACCAGCGACCTTTTGATTACTAGTCTGGTACCTTAACCACTGAGCTCTGACTGCCCTGTAGTAAACATGTAGTAAATATGTCAGGAATTGTATGTCAAAGCACAAAGCAGCTGCTGTTTAGGCCGGTTTTGTTCAGTGGTTCTCACACTGTGGTACTTTCGCTAGATTGAACACCAGATGACTTTTTTCATTATTTCATTGTGTGCTGTGAAATAAAATAAATGGAAAATGTATGCAGTCACTTTTAGACAGCATGAAAAAGGCTTTCATATTTTTACTATGTCTACTACTATGCTAGACCACCACCACTAAGATCCCTCACTGACATTATTAGTTCTGTTTGGAGGGGGAATGGATAAAATCTCATATGAATTAGTGCCCTTTCCAGAGTATTCCAGCCTACCGCCCAGTGTTTCCCACTAAAACTGGGACTGCCAAGACCCTGACTAGGATAAAGCATTTGATTAAAATGAAATAAACCCAAAAATGTGTGGGTTCATTTCATTCTGTTTTCATTAAACAGTTATTAAATATCACTGAAAAGAAATTGAATATATCATTAGGCACCATTTTATTAGTCAAAACTCAGCTTATACACATTTAATGCATACCTGTGTATATGAGCATACTGGAGATAGTAGGGGCCTTAAAGTAGTAATATTGCTAGTTGTGTCCGGCCCTTTAATCTGACCCTAGTAGTTACCAGGCAACTGCATTTTGTTTCAGGTGTGTGATGCTGAAACACTGAGTTTTAATCTGAAGTTTTTGAAGAACTGGTAAACAATAATGCCACCTACATACCATCACCTTTGACCTGGTTTTACCTGGTTTATTATTCAGGTCATTATATTGCAGTGCATGATACTGGGAAATTACACAATACGCTCAGCTAACACAATGTTCAGTTTTAACTGTAAAGACTGAGAGTAAATAAAGATTATAAAACACTAGTGCAAGGTATTCATTTACAATATTTACAATATGTACAATATGCTTGTTTGCAAGGAGTTCTCTGTTACCCTTATTATAATTTCTTCCAGTGGGTTTCTTAGAAAAGTAAGGATTAGGATTCTAATTTGTTAAGGTTACCTTGTCTTTGGGAAATCAATCGCTAAGACGAAGAACTGGTTCTGTGTTGAAGTGTTGTTGCAAGGAAGTGAAGGTAGGTCGATGCAGAGGTCCTTAATGGAGTGAGGTCAATTTCTAGATTATTTTCCTATAACAATTGGCAAAACCCAAGAACCTTGGAAGGCCCAAAACAGTCTCAGGTCAGGACCAATCCCGCATTACTTGTAAACCTTAAAGGGAACGGTTCTTATTCCGAAAAAAGAGACAGTGAATACATGACACTGGCACTTTTTTTAATGCATTTTCTTCCCATTTTCCTCCTGATTTAACACATAGAATTTTGTCTTCTGCTGCTGAGAGATACCAGATTGCATCCAAGGAGAGCACGTCGCTGTACACGCCTCTTCCGACATGTGTACAGCCCTCCTCTTCTAGTCTGTGCTTTCTGCACAGGCATCTCTTCCGCCAATCAGGGTCCTTACACAGCGTATGAAGACCCACCCACCCACAGTATCTGCTGCAGGCACTGCCAATTATGCCTACCAGATAGCGCCCAGCCGACCGGTGGCAACACTGAGTGTTGAACGGAGGAGTTCAGAAACTCGGTGCTGGTGTGCTAGCAGAATATCCAACTGCGCCACCTGGGTGCCTGACACTGGCATTTTATGCTTTGACATACAGCATTTGTTCCAATACTTACCTCACTCACATGACTGATGTGCTCCTCCAGGTCACAAGAAAATATTTGGATGTCATCTATATAAACTACAAAATACCAGAATACTTACAGACAGCTTCATAGATGAAGAACTAGAACATAACAGGGGCATTGGCCAGACCACAGGGCTGATCTGACTGATATTTGTATGGGCCGGTGGCTTTTAAGAAGGCAGTCTTTCCATTCATCTCCTTCCCAGATACATATAACGTTGTATGTAATCTTTAGGTCAAGTTTAGTGAAAACTCTGGCTTCACACAATTGTTCCAGTGTGTCTGGCAAGGGCAGAGGATACAGGAACTTCTTGGTGACTTGGTTAAGTCAACAGAAATGGATGATTTGGAGCGACAGATGAACCCCTGTCCAAGAGCCTCCTAATTGTGCTCCTCCTTAACAGCTGGTATCTCTTGGTAATCACTTGGTAAGAGGTTGATTGCGCAGTCCCAGAGTCTGTGTGGCAGATGTCTGGTGGCTCTATGCTTGCTGAATACTAAAGTTAAGTGGTGGTATGCTCTGGATATGTGACCATCACCTGAGATCTTTGGACTTTTGACAATAGTGAAGCTACAGTGGAACTGGAGACACTGGACCAAGCAGTTCTTTGACCAATTTTGCCACTATTTTGCGGTTAATGTTTCATGAGCCAGGGTAGTCCTTGAACAATAAGATATGTAGGTGACAACATTAAAAAATGAAATTTCTTCTAGTCACACTGTGAATGGGATTAGATGGGAGAACCCAGTGGTCTCCCATCTAATGCCTAAATCCTTAGTTGTGGTATACAGGGTTTTATTGGGATTTTGTGTTGGTGGACCAGGTGTATAGCAATGAAGCTGCTTCGGCTCCAGAGTCAATCTTGCCTGTAACAAGTATGTTATTCCAGCTTAAACTCATCCTTATGCTCAAAGAATATTCTAAAGATTGGAAAGAAATGTTAAATACCTAATTACTTTTTTCTTTTGGGGCATGTAGATGTTCCTGGAGTAGGGGACTGTATGGTGCTTTACATTCTCATAATAGGTTGTCTGATCTAAAAGGCAATAAGTTGATAAAGAGGATAGAGAGTCATCCTGGAAGGCTAGATCTGTCGGTATTTCAGAGTGAAGTACAGTGTTTGTGTGCTTGTTTCTTCCAACCACTGTGAAGCCAGTGTGCAAAAGGTGACAGCATAGTCTGCTGTGATATTCTAACCTTGTTGTAGTCTCATATTTTTTTCACTGGGCTCTCTGCTGTCTAGTGGGTGGACAAAGCATGTAGGATGTAGTTTTCTTTCCCTGTTGTTCCCACACTGCTGTAGCTCATTGACATGCTCTTCCTGTTACACATGAAATGATAAATACCACTTTGGCCAGGGAAATCCAGGGGAATCCAGTTGTGTGTCCTGCTAAACTACCCTCCTAAACTACCCTGATTGCACATTCTGGGTTTAGACATTGATCCTCACCAAATCTTTTAAGACATCTGTCACCTAAAGGCACCATCAATTAATCACATAAATCAACACAAACCCAGCAATTTTATCAACCAAGACTTGCCACAGTCCACAAAGCCTCATAAAGCAAGACCTCAGCCAGCTAATCTCCATCTACCCAATCGAAGAAAGATCTGGACCAATAGCCACAGTGGAACATTCTCTCTACTCTTGTCATTGCCTACCTGAAAGGAGCCAGTACTAATTTAACTGGCGCTTTTAGGGGTTTGGCTGCACAAAAAGGGAACCACCCTGAACTCCAGTCCAACAACACTACAGTTGATGGTGTAGCCTGAACAAGTTGTTCATTATCACCTATTAATTTTAAAGCTTTTCAATTTTCAATAATTGTAGCAAAATTAAAAAGTATGGGTGCCCAGGTGGCACAGCGGGTTATTCCGCTAGCACACCAGCGCCGAGATTCCGAACTCCTCGGTTCGAAACTCGGCTGGGCTCCATCTAGCAGGCATAATTGGCAGTGTCTGAAGCTGACACATCTCTGCTAGGGCGGGATGACTGGACTATGTGGGTGGGGTCTTCAAACGCCCTGATTGGCAGATAGAGAGGCGCCTGTGCAGAGTGCATAGGGCTGCACGCAGGTCGGAGGAGGTGTGAGCAGCAATATACCCACCTCGACTGCAATCAGGGATCCCCCAGCAGCGGAAGACAAATTGACTACACTAAATTGGGGAGAAAATGCATAAATAAAATAGAAAAACATTTTTTTAAGTATGTGAGATTAACTTAAATAACATCACAAGGCAAAAAATAGACCCCTAGTGACACAATGTGCAAAAGGTGATAAAGCAAATACACTTACTTACTTATGCTCTCTAAAATCAATATATATATATATTTAAAAAAAAAAAAAAACAGCTTTATATGATCTCTCTCTTTAACCATCACAACGTTCTGCCCACCATTTCAAAGGGGCCTGTGTCTCCCTCTTGTGGTTGTGGGACTTTTTTTTTAACTCGGAGTTTGGCACAGCAGTCTGTGAGGGGTTTGGAGCACAGACGTAAGGTAGGGAGTTCCAGCCCCTGTAACCCTCCCCTCATCCTGCACTTTCCGTGCACTTCTGTCCCTGTGCAGTTTGGATGTGGAGCGTTAAACTGAGTTGAGCTGTTCTGAAGCTGTTTGTCTTCACTATGAGCCTGATCCTGCTGGCGTTCTGCACCCTCAGCCCTCTTATTACAGGTAAGCACAGCAAACTACACCATGTATCATAACCTGCTCTGAGCAATGCATTCACTGTATATTTTCATACTACACTTCTCTGTAGTATACTTCAACTACATTTCTCTGCTTATGTTGGTTTGCAATTGCATAAGCTTTAAGAAAAAAACCCAATAAAAAAATACATGTTTTTCTACACTTGCACTGACTGAGCTTCAAAAGCTGCACAAAAGTTATACAAAAGTTTGGACATACACACCCTTGGTCCAAATCCATCTCCTGATGATTCTTAGGTAAAAAAGTATGTCTACAAGTAAATCTGAATGTTTAAAGGCACAATTAATGTTCCAGATTGGTTAGAACTGCTATATGTTAACATACTGAAAACATATTGGCATGTTCAGAAGTAACATTAATGAAAAGTACATTTAAATTTATATGTATTTATTATTTTTTATTATTTTACAATACTGTATAACTGTATGTTGTGAGTGAGAAGTAAAGACTGTGTGACTGCTGTGTTTGCATTGCTTTTACTGTCAGTATCAACTCAGTTCCACAGTCTGGGTTCAAGCTATTTTGTGCGCCCAGTTTGCGCCCTGATGTATTTTCATTATCACATGTTAGGAAAGTATGGTAAAGTTGCCATATATGTAACTGAAAAGGATGCAGAGACTACAGGGGATGTGGAGAACTCTAACAAAGTCACTTGTGGAGAGTGATTTTGTAACATTAGTTGGCAGCAGACTCTCCCGCCTGGTAATTCCATAAACATGTAGTAATAAACAAACCCAACAGTTCTGCCCTTGTATTTTAGGTTTAATGTCTCTGAAAGCAGCAGTGCAGGAATGCCATGTTTCCTTTATTTTTAAAGGCAGCAGTTTTCATCTTTCTCATATACAGATTTACTGAAGAGTTCACATGCACGTCTAGGATTCATGTATGTTCTGGCAGACTTGGTATTTCTCTGATTGATGCAAGTGTTATTTTTCTATAAGTAAATAATGGAAACCCTCTTTTTTGCTAAACTGTTCATAAATGCAGGTTATTTTATAAGTCTGGCGTTTTTTCTTTCTAGTTTGGTTTAAAAACATACATACATAACTTAAAGAATTGCTTTGGTGGTGTTGAAAGGTCTCCCAATCTATCAGTAGTAGTCATAATAAGATAAGATTCCTTTATTGATCCCCATGGGGGAAATTCGAGTATAGACATGATAGACTATAACTGATTAATCCGGATAATTTAGGAGCACCCAACACACAAGTTCAACTGTTCATACTGTTTTAACTGTATATATGTGTGGTAAAGTGTGTAATAATAGCTACATACACTGAGAAGGCATAATCACCCTGTTCTTCAATGATCAGGACCCCCACAGGACCACCACAGAGCAGGTATTATTTAGGTGGTGGATCATTCTCAGCACTGCAGTGACACTGACATGGTGGTGGTGTGTTACCGTGTCCACTCACTCTCCACTCTATTAGACACTCCTACCTAGTTGGTCCACCTTGTAGATGTAAAGTCAGAGGCGATCACTCATCTATTGCTGAGTTGGTCATCTTCTAGACCTTCATCAGTGGTCACAGGACGCTGCCCACAGGGCGCTGTTGGCTGGATATTTTTGGTTGGTGGACTATTCTCAGTCCAGCAGTGACAGTGAGGTGTTTAAAACTCCTGCTGTGTCTGATCCACTCATACCAGCAAAACACACACTAACACACCACCACCATGTCATTGTCACTGCAGTGCTGAGAATGATCCACCACCTAAATAATACCTGCTCTGTGGTGGTCCTGTTGGGGTCCTGACCATTGAAGAACAGGGTGAAAGTAGGCTAAAAAGGTATGTAGAGAAATAGATGGACTACAGTCAGTAATTGTAGAACTACAAAGTTCTTCTATATGGTAAGTGGAGCTGATAAAATGGACAGTGAGTGTAGAAACAAGGAGGTGGTTTTAATGTTATGGCTGATGGGTGTATAAAAAAGAAATATGATATTTCTTTTATATTTAGTTACATATAATTTTAGAACACAGATGCAAATACTGGATAGTTAATCATATGTTTAGAATGAGACACACATGGTGGTAATTGTGCCAGATGATTGATTTTATCAGTTTAGGTTCTGTGATCTGGGCTGCACTTTGGCTCACAGTAGTAAAGTCAGTGTAACATGCATGCATTTCTAACTATGCAAACTGCTTTCACTGCACTTTTATTTAATCATAGTAAAGCTAGATTGAATTGAATAACAAAAACACATTTAACATTTAAGTTTATGGACATTGACACATACTTTAACTCTGGTAAACTCTTCGCAACTGGAATCATTATGAAAAAAAACCTTTTTGCTTTAGAACGCTCTCATGGAAAATACTCTCACAGTGAGAGCGAAAAAGCAGTAATAAAAAGTGATCTCACTGAATAGCAAGCTGCAAGACTGGAGATCTGACTGAGCACAGAGGCTTCACTGGAAACAGGATCTTATTCCATAATATTCACCGCTAGCACTTTCATGGTTTTAGGAAATTACACACAGGGGAGCTCGAGCAGGTTTGTTTGTGCTGCAATCAGTGGATAGCGTAATATACATTATATACCCTAACTGTAAAAATAAACCAATATTTAAAACAACACTAATAACAAAAATACCCTTGAGTTATAGCTGAAACACAACATGTTTTTTTAAAAATGTGCAGACAAGTGACAGCTATAGAAGCACTTTGTAGTTCTACAATTACTGACTGTAGTCCATCTGTTTCTCTGCATGCTTTGTTAGCCCCCTTTCATGCTGTTCTTCAATGGTCAGAACCAGTGGCGGCTCCTGCAAAATCTCACAGGGGGGGCAATTGTTGCGATGATGGCCCAGGTGACCCGTTCAATGGGTAAATTAAAGCTTAAATAATGAACATCTTAAGTCATCTGTCAGTTTGCCCTCACAAATAACTTTGAACATGGAGAGAGAGAGAGAGCAGCTTTACCATTAATCATAAAATTAAGTAAAGCCTCACACTAACAATTTAATTCAGTCTTCATCAGCATTTTATTTTAGGTGCAGCAGATCCAACTAGGGTTGCCAACTCTCAGAACTGGAAATAAGGAACACCCTGGGCTGGTGGGTTGGCGGAGGGCACAAGGTTGGGGGTGGGATGGCGGGTGTTTACCTTAGGCTGGTTAACATTTATTATTTTCATTCTTTATAATAATAAATCAGAACCATATTTTAGGCAAAACAACATAAAGAACATCATGTAACATTTTTTCTCAATAGTGTAAACAATATTTTTACATAATCCATCTTCACACTGACATGCAGCCCCGGTTCTGGACTGCGATGCTTAGGGGGGCAGTGAGAGAAGTGCCGGACCTGCTTGTGTTACTTTACTTTCGCCCTACACACGGTGTTACTAGGACTAAAAGTGAATACTACTTACAATAATAACCGAACCCCTTTTAATTCCCACGGTAGCAGCAGTTTCCTTCTGTTTCATGCACATCGCCCCATCTCAGTCTAATCTGCAGCGTTTCTCTCCCATTGATAAATATATGGAACACCACGTTTAGTTCCCAAATAAGGAACGATTACGTGTGACACAGGCACGTAAGTGCGTGCCCCTCCGGAAGTCATTCAAAATGCATTACAGCGCCTGAAGTACGAAAAAAAGAGCTTTAACATGAGAGTCTATGAGAGCGATCCGGGGCGATTTTCAGTTGGAGTCGAGTCGCCCCAAAAGGGGTGGTGCTGTACGGAACACAACTCAACACCGATTGGACTACGATATTCAGAGGCAAGACAGACTCCAGAACAGTCACAGCTAGTTTAACACTGGTTGAATGTGATAGAAAAATTTCTTCCCTTTCGCCCTTTGGTGGTGCGTCGCCCGATCGCCCTAATGAACGAGCCGCCCCTGGTCAGAACTCTCCCAGAACCACTACAGAGTAGGTATTATTTGGGTGGTGGATTATTATCTGCACTGCAGTGACAATGACATGGTGGTGGTGTGTTAGTGTGTGTTGTTCTGGTATGAGTGGATAAGACACTAATGCTGATGGAGCTGAGAATAGTCCACCAACCAAAAACATCCAGCCAACAGCGCCCCGTAGGCAGCGTCCTTTGACCACTGATGAAGGTCTAGAAGATGACCAACTCAAACAGCAGCAATAGATGAGCGATCGTCTCTGACTTTACATCTACAAGGTGGACCAACTAGGTAGGAGTGTCTAATAGAGTGGACAGTGAGTGGACACGGTATGTAAAAACTCCAGCAGCGCTGCTGTGTCTGATCCACTCATACCAGCACAACACACACTAACACACCACCATCATGTCAGTGTCACTGCAGTGCTGAGAATGATCCACCACCTAAATAATACCTGCTCTGTGGGGGTCCTGACCATTGAAGAACAGCATGAAAGCAGGTTAAAAAAGTATGTAGAGAAACAGATGGACGACAGTCAGTAATTGTAGAGCTACAAAGTGCTTCTATATGGTAAGTGGAGCTGATAAAATGAACAGTGAGTGTAGAAACAAGGAGGTGGTTTTAATGTTATGGCTGATCAGTGTATACAAAATATGTTAAAAATAAAATAATAATAAGAACAGTTCAAATAGTAACAACAATGAAAATGGTAACAGTGACTATTTTATGTAGGTAGTAATGAGAATAAAACTTTGTAGTGTGTGTGTATACACTATATACCCTAATTGTTAAAATAAGCCAGTATTTAAAACAGCACTAATAAGAATTATAACTTATAAGAAAGCAGAAACTGTTGGATTAAGATTTGTGTTTAGTTTATTTTTAGTATTATTTTAATTCTTATGATGTCATGAGTTGACCCCTTTTTCTCTGTGGATGGGGACATGGACTTTCTAGTACAGAAATTATCCATCAGATTGATCAGGTGATCAGTCAGAATAATATGGGTCATTGATATATTAAGCATTAAAATAATAGGATAATCAGTTTCACCATCAATTAACTATCAGATGACTTAAAGACACATTTGATATGCACACTATATAGTCAAAAGTATCTGAACACCCATTCCAATTACTGAGTTTTAACCACATGTGTATACAACAGGTGTATACAATCAATTATAAGAGACAAATTATATGCAACAGCATGAGTGTGTCCCATATGCCAAAGTTTTGGTCCATAAAGACTTGGTTTGACAAGGCTGGCAAGGAGACTTTAGTGGCCTTTACAAAAATACTAATGAGGGCTTTTAAACTTATATTGGAACAGGCTGCTGTAAATCTCTTCTAATAATAAGTGACTATGTAGGTGTGTAATGCCCTTCGACGAATTGGTGTCCCACCCTGTGCCTATTATTTTCGGACCCACCATTACCCTATCTTGGATTTAGCAGGTAAACTGAATTGATAAGTGGGTAAACAAAGGGAAATAATAAAGTTGGACACAGACAATGCATGTTATGACAATAACACATTTATTGACATGCTTAGAAACACTAGAGTTCGTCACTAAAGTGCCTGCCATGTGAGCCCAATACTAACCTCCTGTTAGCCTTTCTATACCCTTGTTTTAGCCCTTTTCTATCCAAAATGATTGTTAACTCCTGCACCTGCAATGAAATAATTACTTAAGGGGTTTCCTTTAATTAGTCATCAATCAATATTTTAGAGATTATTATTCAGTAATAAATAGGGGAGTTGGGTACCTTGTTGGACAATTTAAAATGCAGTTGTTTTTAAATTAATGCACATTATGGGTTAGAGTTGCAGTGGGTCCGGTTGTACCTGGATCCATTGATTGCAAGGCAGGAACAAACTCTTGACAGGGTGCTTGTTTATCACATGCATCAGTCACTTACACATTCATTTACTCATCATACCTGGGGATAATGTAAAATCAAACCACCTACTGTGTGTTTTAGTAGGTAAGACAAAACCTAAGTAGTCAGAGGAAATCCTCACAAAGAGGTGATGATAAAAACACAGGTCCCCAAGATCCCTGTTGCAGTGTAGCATTTAATCTGCTACACATTGAGATGGTTTGGAGAAAGTCGGGAGCAAGATGAGAGGAAAAACAAGTACAATGACTTTTGTAATATTGGCGTCACTCTGGGAGAACCTGTTTAAATATTTCATCAAGAAAGAAAGAACTAATGTTGCAGATATTGTGAACAGTTTGTCTTGTTTTGGAATCTTGTCCTCTTTTTTAACTTCCTAATGAGAGCAATGAGAGAGCAATTTTGGAAATAGCTTCATCCCTCTGAGCAACGTTAGCTGCCACGTTACAATAGGACTCTTTTTTTCTTTTCTTTTTTTCATTCACTCGTTCTGTTTTGGAAATGGCTTAATATATGAGGTCAAACAGTACAGCCTGGAACTGTTGTCAGCAGCTGTGGATTAGTCTCGTCTCAGCTTATGTCCTTCTCAGTGCTGATTTTTGCTTTCAACTTCATTACTGTTTGACATCTGCTTTTTGTCACCAAATTACTATATTTTTGATCTGATTTCCCATCTGTGTGGTTGCAGTCCTTTCCAATTGCCCTCCAATGATCACTTTGTCAGAATAGGGATTTGGCAATATGCCTTATCTAGGGTCATGTTGTTTAAACTTGTTGGTCGTTTTTTTTTTTTTTTTAACACATTTTAACCTCAAATGTGGGATCAAATCCTATTATGCACTTTGTAGCTCTCATTCCAACAGCAGTCTTGGCAGATCTTAAACACCTCACCCAAATCATCACACACATCTGTCTCACAGATAAAATATGTATCAGAAAGAATACGGCCCAAGGGTTTTTTCCACAGCCTTGTACTTTGACACCAGTCAGGTAATTTTGTGCTTAGTATAATTCCATGTGCTGAGAGAAAAAAATCAAAGATTTCCCTGTTTAATAAAATGTGCTGGTCTGGAAAACTGGTCTGGATGGTTGTCCAGCTGGTTATCCAATCTGACTAGGTAAAACCTGCCTGATTAGCATGTAAAACTGCTCTGAACACCATATTACATTACCAGCTACGAATATAAGCTGATAACTATACAAATATCAAGGGCTGGTACTAGATAGATAGATAGATAGATACTTTATTGATCCCGAAGGAAATTAACTTAGCTTTAGCTCCATCTGATTTCCACATTTTTGGACGGAAGAAGATTTCCATGTGATGTTGATGTGAAAGCAGCAGTGCATCAGTGGCTATGCACTCAATCAAAAACATTTTTTGCTGATGGCATTCAATAGTTGGTACGATGCTGAAAAAAATGCATTGGAAGGTGACGATTTAGAAAAGTGATGTAATTTGTTTTTAAAATTCTTTATAAATAGAAACTTTTTGAAGAACCCTTGTATATACAATTGTAAGGGAGATGTGTCATGGCAGTCTTGTGGTATTTAATGATGCAACTGTTTTTTAGAAAATTATTAAATCAGTGGGATTTTGTGGGACTTCTAAAAATATGCCACGTAAACATGGGTAATACTTAGGGCCCTACTAAATTCACGGGGAAATGTGCTTAATTCCATGGACCTTGTTTTTCAGAAATCACAGATTGTACAGGTTTTTAAAGAAAAGCGCTACATTTCACAACAGTCATTAAATAACACTCAAAAATTAAATTATAGAATCAATGGAAGCTACAATACACAGCACAGTTGTCCGTGCTTTGACACACCATCCTCTGCGTCCACAGAATTGGTTGAGAGTTTTCCAAACTCAGTTACCCGAGTCGTGTTTTAGCTGCTTTAGACTTCAACATTTTGAACATTTTGTGTAACCGATTTCTAGTGTAACTTAGAGTCCTTAGAGTTTGCTGTGTTTTTAAACAAGGAAATAAACCATACACAAACGATTGTAGGTCATCTGGTACTTTTCGCGTATTATGTATTCGGGGACACTACCCACCCTTGCGTACTGCTTTTGTGTACTTTTTAGTGTGGAAGTATGCGATTTCTTATTGAGCCTTTTCTATGTGCTGTTACTTTGCCATTTTCCAGTAATTTCTCATAATTTCTTGTGGTTATTATGGTTATTTTTTATGGTTAGTATTAGTCACTTTTCTTTTCTCCGGGTTTAGGGACTTATTTTAGCACAGTGTATAGTTAGTTTCGGTTAGCACAGCAATTAATTTAGCCATTAGCATTCAGCCTAGCCTGTATGATTAGTTTAGTTTGTTGTGAACATTAGCAGTTAGCTTAGTCCTAGTATAGCAATTAGTTTAGACAGTATGTTTACACTATGTTCAGCAAAGCATTAGAGCAGCGGTCCCCAACCTTTTTTGCACCACGGACAGGTTTCATATAATATATAATTTCACGGAACGGCAGGGGCAGAGGGATTTAAAATAGAATAACTATACTACTCACAAATGAGCTTTTTTGCTGCAACGAGACGCTGCTTTATTGCTGATGTAGCGAGCTCTAATAATTTATTCTTCCTGTGTGGCCCGGTAATAAATGACCCACGGACCGGTACTGGTCCGCAGCCCGGTGGTTGGGGACCACTGCATTAGAGAACTTATGACACTACCCGCCCTCGCGTACTGCTTTCCTGTACTTTTTAGTATGGAAGTATGTGATTTCTGACGCAGCCTCAGTCAGAATGCCACAAGACAAAAGTATAACGTAATTACCGTATGTTTGCTATGTTTGTTCTGCCTTTTTTCTCATAGCCATATATTATAGAAAAAAACATATTTAGGGTTTGGTATAGCTCATGATTTTAGGCATCATTTTTAAGGAGTTCTTGGAATTTTACAGTGTTATAGTAGGAACCTGTAGCAAAGATTAAACAGATTAATAGCAGACTGATAGACAGAGTAGTAAAATATTGATATTACATGTCGGTCATAAACGAAAAAGAAGGAAAAACAGTCATGCCTTAATCTCCTATTGGAATTTGATTCCGTTGCTTCTTTTGTACAAAACTTACACATGTGCTCTTTACTGTTAATGAGATCCTGATAATCTCTAAAACTGTTACAAAAAGCCCAGGTGGCACAGCAGGATATTCTGCTAGCACACCAGCACCGAGATTCTAAACTCCTCGGTTCGAAACTCTGCGTTGCCTCCAGTCAGCTGGGCGCCATCTAACGGGCATAATTGGCAGTGCCTGCAGGGGGGTGACCGGACTATGTGGGTGGGGTCTTCAAACGCCGTGTAAGGACCCTGACTGGCAGATAGAGAGGTGCCTGTGCAGAGTGCATAGGTGAAAAAGGGTCCCGCTAAAGCGCTGCGCGCGGGTTGGGGGAGGCGTGAGCAGCAATATGCCCTTCTCAACTGCAATCAGGGATCCCCCAGCAGCGGAAGACAAATTGACTACAATAAATTGGAAGAAAATCGGAGAAAATGCATCAATAATAGAAAAAAAACTGTTACAAAAATGTTTCCTGATCACATAAAGGAAATGAGATGTCATTTGTTAATGCTGTCTTCAGCTCAGCGTGAACAGAAGAAATTAAACCTGCAGTCAGTTTATCAGTGGTTTCTGTAACAAACTCCATGTCCAAACATGCTCAGCACTCATAAGCACCTGTGTTTTTACACCCGACACTCATCTCACCTGTAACCTGTGACAAAATCATCCAGCTACTTCAGTCATCACACAGCATTAAGCCTCCTCTATGTGCTGCTACTTTGCCAGTAATTTCCCATAATTTCTTGTGGTTATTATGGTTAATTTTTATGGTTAGTATTAGTCATTTTCTTTTCTTCGGGTTTAGGGACTGTAGAATTTAGCACAGTGTATAATTAGTTTCAGTTAGCACAGCAATTAGTTTAGTCATTAGTTTAGCATTTAACCTAGCCTGTATGTTTAGTTTAGTCTGTTGTTAGCATGAGCAGTTAGCTTAATTCTAGTGTAGCAATTAGTTTAGTCAGTGTTTATGTATTTATTAGGATTTTAACATCATGTTTTACACACTTTGGTTACATTCAGGGAAGAAACGTCACTCAGATTCATCAGTTCACAAGGTTATATAGAACACAGTCATGGACAATTTTGTATCTCCAATTCACTTCACTTGCATGTCTTTGGACTGTGGGAGGAAACCAGAGCTTCTGGGGGAAACCAATGCACCTGGGGATTGAACCCAGGAACTTTTTGCTGTGAGGCGACAGTGCTACCCACTGAGCCACTATGTTTAGCAAAGCATTAGAGAACTCATGACTAGCATTAACGCTATTTAGTCATATTAGCTTATCTTTGCCTTCCAGTCATGGTGTTTTGATATATTGTATGTTGGACGGGGTTTATTTTATTTTACATGTGTCTGTTGTTTATTCATTATTTTATTCAACATTTTTAATTTATTTTTTTTATTTTTTATTTTGATTGTCTTTATATATAGAATGATGTGCCACAATAAAAAGACCAATAAGCTACGTTCATACTGGGATTTAACTTTATGAAGTCCTTGTGGCTTCCTGTTACACTGCAAATGACATTTAAATTTTCAGCATTAATCAGACACTATTATCCAAAGCGACTTACAGTACTGTGACAGTATATTGTTTAAGCAATTGAAGGTTAAGGGCCTTACTCAAGGGCCCCACAGTGGCAACCTGGCAGTGGTGGGGCTTGATTGTTTGTTTATGAGGATTTTAACATCATGTTTTACACTTTGGTTACATTCATGACAGGAACGGTAGTTACTCATTACACAAGGTTTATCAGTTCACAAGTTTATATCAAACACAGTCATGGACAATTTAGTGTCTCCAGTTCACCTCACTTGCATGTCTTTGGACTGTGGGAGCAAACCGGGGCATCCGGAGAACATGGAAACTCCACACAGAAAGGACCCAGACTAGGGATCGAACCAAGGCCTTTCTTGCTGTGAGGCAACAGTGCTACCCACTTAGCCACCGTGCCAACATGGTGGCGCTTGAACCAGTGACCTTTCGAATACTAATCCAGTACCTAAACCACTAGGCTACAACTGCCTCTTCATTCAGTGCAGAATCTGGCTAAGTGAGTGTTCATGGCTGGCCAAAGAGTATAAAATGTATTACGTTTTACATTAAAACCAGGAGGACTTTGTGATGAGACACATTTTTCTTAAGCTACATATGTGTTTGTTTTATTACGGTAATTATTATTTAAATGATCATTTGCCTTTGGGCAGCACATTCATCAGCAAAAAGTTGATTTCCTTCCCATCTGCGTCATAGTTCATGATCATGCACAGGTGTGCACTTTAAAGCTTGTGCCATCAGACAGTCTGTGTTAGTAGCACATCATCAGCACTTCAGACAAACATTAATCCACCAATAATTAAATATTAGGGTAAAAATTATTCTTTGGCTAGGGACTTTACTTCAGTATTTCTTCTAATTAATCACATGACATTTGGCACCCAGTTATTGCTAAAAGAAAAAGGTGGATACAGCAGCCTGTCAGACTGTGAGAGATCTGGATTTGGCACATACCAGGAGAAGCCTGCATTTGGCTACCATACTTTGTTGTTGGCACTATGAAAGATTTTGTTTGATGGTTTGGCCTGAGTGTCTAGATTCCAGATGATGAATCAAGCTTACAATGACTTTGTGAAGCATTGTGGTTTTTAACTACCTGGCAACTGTTTACAAAAGGGAACGTTCTTCCTTTAGGATAGAGTGAGGTCCGTGAAGAAATAGGTTGCTGAGTTGGGTGTAGAGCAGGGGTGTCAAACTCATTTCAATCGAGGACCACATCTGTATTATAGTGCATGGCCCTCAAAGGGCATATTCTAACGTAACCTGCTGTGATTGCAGTCAGGGTTTAGGGACTGTAGAATTTAGCACAGTGTATAATTAGTTTCAGTTAGCACAGCAATTAGTTTAGTCATTAGTTTAGCATTTAACCTAGCCTGTATGTTTAGTTTAGTCTGTTGTTAGCATTAGCAGTTAGCTTAATCCTAGTGTAGCAATTAGTTTAGTCAGTGTTTATGTATTTATTAGGATTTTAACATCATGTTTTACACACTTTGGTTACATTCAAGGAAGAAACGTCACTCAGATTCATCAGTTCACAAGTTCGATGTTAAACACAGTCATGGACAATTTTGTATCTCCAATTCACTTCACTTGCATGTCTTTGGACTGTGGGAGGAAACCAGAGCTTCTGGAGGAAACCAATGCACCTGGGGATCGAACCCAGGAACTTTTTGCTGCGGGCCGACAGTGCTACTCACTGAGCGACTATGTTTAGCAAAGCATTAGAGAACTCATGACTAGCATTAACACTATTTAGTCATATTAGCTTATCTTTGCCATTCAGTCATGGTGTTTTGATATATTGTATGTTGGACGAGGTTTATTTTATTTTACATGTGTCTATTGTTTATTCATTATTTTATTCAACATTTTTAATTTATTATTTTTTATTTTATTTTGAGTGTCTACCTAAGGCTAGTTAATTCATTAGCCTTTTAAGTCTTGGACTATTTGTTGTTTTTCTTGGAGGCTAAATTCTGCCAAACTTATACTGTATATTTATGATGTATATCTACATTTATTTTGTACTCCTTTACCACAGACACGGCCTCATAACACAAGACGTACCGGCTTTTCTTCTCAAAGCACAAACTTGAATGCACTTCCATCTTTCATTAAATTCCCTTCCTTCTGCTTCAATGTTCTCTTCATTTCGATTTATTCTACATTTTTGGATTAATTGTAAATATGTCTCAACATCACTTGTTGGAAAACCGCCTCAGTTAAATGCTGATGTGGAAACACTGCCATCTAGTGGTGGGATGCGGTCACTTTGCGGGCCACTAAACCGGCATGCATTGTGGGAGATGCAGTTTATGATTTTATGATTTCATTTTAGGACAATCATATGTATTTTAAGCTAAGCTAAGACACAGCAGCACTGCTGGAGTTTTTATATACTGTGTCCACTCACTGTCCACTCTATTAGACACTCCTACCTAGTTGGTCCACCTTGTAGATCTAAAGTCAGAGACGATCGCTCATCTGTTGCTGCTGTTTGATTTGGTCATCTTCTAGACCTTCATGCGGTCACAGGACGCTGCCCACGGGGCGCTGTTGGCTGGATATTTTTGGTTGGTGGACTATTCTCAGCCCAGCAGGGACAGTGAGGTGTTTAAAAACGCCATCAGTGCTGCTGTGTCTGATCCTCTCATACCAGCACAACACACACTAACACACCACCACCATGTCAGTGTCACTGCAGTGCTGAGAATGATCCACCACCCAAATAATACCTGCTCTGTCGTGGTCCTGTGGGGGTCCTGACCATTGAAGAACAGCATGAAAGAGGGCTAACAAAGCATGTAGAGAAACAGATGGACTACAGTCAGTGATTGTAGAACTACAAAGTGCTTCTATATGGGAAGTGGAGCTGATAAAATGGACAGTCAGTGTAGAAACAAGGAGGTGGTTTTAATGTTATGGCTGATTGGTGTATGTTACCTTTTTATGGGGTCTGCTGCTGTGGTAGTGTATACACTGTACATGCTTTATGGACACATTGGAATTTGAGCAGCAGGTGCTTGCCCTGTAGCTCCTTTTGTGAGTTCTATGAAAAAGGACACGACTGACACTTCAATAGCCTCAAGTCCCACACACACATTCCTTTGATAAAACATCTTCACACTGTGAGCTGATACAATCCTGATAGATCTCATCTCTCATCTTCCTTCTATGAAAATATAAAATGATATTGAACAGACACCATTCATTGTCTTTTCTTTTTTGATCTAATGAAAAATAAGATGGCCTCTTTGACCTGCACTCCACCCTGGAACTATGGATCCATTACATCACCCTGGCAGCTGGGCAGAAGAAGAAAGTATGAGGGTGTGGAGGTTTAAACAGGAATTAACTTGCTCAGGAGCTTGGTCCATTTGTTTAATGCATACTTTATGCATATCCATTAATATACAGCATATACATTCATACAGGTGTGCTTTTATAGACGTGGAACTAAAAATCCATGTAGGGGTGAACGACGATAATGATATTATACTTTACAATACATGTAGACCTTGATACATAAAACATAAAATCTCAGCTCTGCCATCCGGCTGGGCTGGGCGGCTACATGAACAACGATTGTTCAAAGGGTGGGACAAGCCGGACCAGGGTTCCTCATAACTGGTGCAATTACGACCTCTGCTGGCTGATTAATGGTGCCTATGCAGAATTGGGGAATAATGCTGATCAGGGTGTGGCTCTCTGTGCACAGGGCTGCAGGTGAAAAGATGCAGTCAGTACTGCACACGTGTTGGAGGGGTTGTGTGTCCGTTGCGAGGCTCCTCAGTCTGCAGTGGAGGGTTGTATCAGTAGAGGTGAAGCGAAACGCAATCAGGGTAATTAGATATGACTAGATTAGGGGAGAAAATTGGGGGATTGGAGAAAAAGAGAAAAAAATTGAACTGAAGGTGCCCATCAAAAAAGGCACATAAATTCTCATACCATGCCTCATTAAACTAATTTCAAAGGAGATAGAAAAAGAATTGTTGAGATGCATAAGGATGTATGGGAAACCTGTTAATGTGTTTCATGGTCCCATGGACTTGAATATATTTCAGGCTAATGTAAAATAATGGGGTTGTTTTTGACACTTATATACAAAAAATAACACAAATAATGTGTAATATAAAAACACTGAAATAAAAAGCTGATTCTTACAATGTCTCAGCACCCTGAGCTGTAACACAAGTATAAAAGTGAAACAGTGCGCCCAGGTGGTGCAGCGGGATATTCCGCTAGCACACCAGCTCGATGCTGGTTCAAAACTCGGTGTTGCCACCGGTCAGCTGGGCACCATCCAGCGGGATAATTGGCAGTGTCTGCAGCAGATAATAATTGACCACTGTATCTGCAGGGTGAGGGCCGGACTATGTGCGGGTGGGTGAATCTTCATACACTGTGTAAGGACCCTGATTGGCGGAAGAGACGCCTGTGCAGAATGCAGGGGCGAGAAGAGGAGGGCTGTGCACGTGTCGGAACAGGAGTGTACAGCGACGTGCTCTCCTCGGATGCAATCGGGTATCCCTCAGCAGTGGAAGACAAAATTGAGTGCGCTGAATCGGGAGGAAAATGGGGAGAAAATGCATTAAAAAAAAAGTGAAACAGTGAAGAAAATCCAGTTAAACAGATACATGTGGAGCTTTCACAGTGAATCTGACGGTTATTCCACACAAATGCAGATTCGTCTCATATTCGTACTTTGATAATGTATTACTGCGCTGCTCAAGCCGAGCGCTGAACAAAGCAACTGTTCACTGTTACTTTGAAATTAAATAAACAAATAAATTTAAAAAACTGAACACGTTGAGTTTAAGGGAAACATTGAGTTTAAGGGTTCAAATTTCTCGACTCAAAGATTTTGAGTTAAGGGGACGCTGAGTTACAAGGTATCACTGTATTTCTAAATGCTAATGGAGTAACACTGTAGCTGCAACTCTATTAGCTGATATTTTCACAGTGTAAAGTCTAAAATTAACACATTAAGCTGCTTTGTGGAAAATTTGTTGCTTAAATTTTATGCATGTATAATAAAATGCAGTTTATTTCCCCTTTAATTAGAGCACTTCTAAAGCTGTTCCTAAACATGTTCCAAAATGTTAGAATCATGATGCTGGAGGCTGAGTTTTTCACTATAAACTGTTTATTTGAGTTGAAGGTTCAAACTCTTTATTTGTTTTATGGAGCTTGATCTAATCAAAATCTGGACACACCAAGGATCATAAAATTTAAGACAGTCCAAATAATTGGATAAGAACTGGCAATTGTTTGTGTGCATGTGGGTAGGTGTGCTGTTGGAAACACTACTAACGTGTGTTAATCCCTTCTGCAGTGTTCTTGATGTATTTGTTGTATTGCCAAACTAACAATATGTAGCTGCTTTTAAAATCACTCGTTTCTTTTACTGTCTTGTTTTTATAATGTTTTTTATTCTGTACTGAAGTTTATGTATGCCATCATTACACATATTCTATAAATAAAATGCATCTGTTTATATACAGAGTTGGGCAGCAGAATACAATTAGAAAGGCTCCCTATAACCTCTAATATCAAACAATTTCTACATGTTTTTGGGAGGGAAATTCGAGGGGGACTCTGGGGGCTCAGTGTCTTTGTGACCCCTGAAACTAATAAAATAAATACATCCCCCTTTTTCAGAGCTTAAATACAGCACAGTAGCACACAGCACTGGGGAGCTGGGTTCAAACCCGACCTCTGGTCATTGTATGTATAAGTCTGTCTGTGTGGGTTTCCTCCAGGTTCTCCAGTTTTTTCTTACCTTAAAAAACATGCAGAGGGTGAATTGGCAGCTCTAAAGTGTCCCTCAGTGTAACTAGAATGTGTGAGTGTTTGTTGTCCTGCAATAAACTGACCTTCATGCCAGGACTATTAATATTGACATTGATTTATGGTTTAATGCTGACATATGTCTGTATGCACTGTATGGACAAAAGTATGTGGACACCTGACCATAAAATTTATGTCCATAGGCATTGTTTTTAAGTATGTTTAAAGTAGTTTAAAGAGTGTTTTTTATGTTTGCTTTTAGATACAGCCCAATCTATAATTATTGGGACCCTTAAAGATTGCAAAAATGTTACAGTAAACAGTGTCAGTGTTGTTTAATAATGTTTTAACCAGGCGCCCAGGTGGTGCAGTGGGATATTCCGCTAGCACACCAGCACCGAGATTCTGAACTCCTCGGTTCGAACATCGGCGTCGCAACCGGTTGGCTGGGCGCCATCTAGGACATAATTGGCAGTGCCTGCAGCAGACACATCCCTGCTAGGGCGGGATGACCGGACTATGTGGGTGGGGTCTTCAAACGCTGTGTAAGGACCCTAATTAGCAGATAGAGAGGCGCCTGTGCAGAGTGCATAGGTGAAAAAGGGTTTCGCAAAGGGATGCGCATGGGTCGGAGGAGGTGTGAGCAGCAATATACCCACCTCGACTGCAATCAGGGATCCCCCAGCAGTGGAAGACAAACTGACTACACTAAATTGGAAGAAAATGGGAGAAAATGCATCAATAAAATTGAAAAGAATAGTTTTAAGAAAATATAAAATAAAGAAAGACATCATCAGTACATCATTTTGTAAATGATGTTTTATTGTTTTTGTTTGATTTTAAGGCAGTTTTATGTCATTGTAGAATAATATTTCACTTTGCATATTTATTTTCTTTATTTTACATTGGGTTGCAGGTTAATTTAACAGTATGTTTAATACGATCATTCTTCAGTTTGGACTTTTCTTTCCCGTAGCATATAAACCACTTCGTCCACGCAATGTGAAGCTAACATCAGTGGACAAGGGCTTAAAAGTAACATGGGACCCACCTAATGAGCTGGACGGTCGGCCAGTGGACCGCTACAGTATTGGCTATGGCAAGTCTATGAGATCTCTTCGTTTTATCACTGTGGACAAGAACCGGCGCTCTGAGGTACTGAAGGATGTAGGTAAGGAAGACAGATGTACTTACTAAACAGTGGATCCAAATTCTGTAATTACTATAGAAATAAATTTGTATGTAATGTAATATATGACTGAAATAGCTTGTAGAAGCAGAATAATTAGTGTGAACAAGATTATTGAAGTGTGTGTGTGTGTGTTTGTATGTGTTAGAACCTGGAGTCCTGCACTTTCTCAAAATGAGTGCTGAAAATGAGGAGGGAATGAGTAAACCAGTGTACAGGGCAGAAACTCCAGGAGGTACGCTCATGAGAGTGTGTTTTTCTCTAATTAGTTTTATCTTTAGTTTTTTGTTTGGTGTTTTTTTTCGGGGGTGGGGGGTATTTTAACACTAAACGTAACGGTTAACTCAATTACTTTTATGAGGATTCTTCAGTAAGTTTCTAAACTTTTTAAACTATTTATGCTAAATGCTGAAAATGTAAATTTATAAAGAATTTCAAAAACAAATAACATCACTTTTCTACTCACCTTCTAACGCACCGCTGCTTTCACATCATCATCCCATGAAAATCTTCTTCCCCTTAAAGCTTCCTTGAGACTGCTCAGGTGGCGCAGCGGTAAAAACACACGCTGACACCAGAACTGGGATCCGATACATCGTATCAAGTCTCAGCTCTGCCTGCCGGCTGGGCTGAGCAGCTGCATGAACAACGATTGGCCTGTTGTTCAGATAAAGGGGGATATTAAAAGGTCAGATTGGGACTCTCTCATAACTAATACAATTACGACCTCTGCTTGGTGGCGCCTGCACAGAGATGGGAAAAGAGTGCTGCACTGCGCTCGTCAAAGTTTAGGTGACAAAATGCATACGGCTGCTGCCCACGTGTCTGGGGTGTGTGGGTTAGCTTCGTTCTCCTCAAATTAGAGCGAAAACAATATATATATATATATATATATATATAGGTGCAAATCAGATGGCACTAAATCCGGACTATAAGCTTTCTCAGACACGACCAATTACTGCTCCTCCCACCCCACCATTTCCAACCAAAATATAAAGTGCGGAAACTTTTTGAAGATCCCTCGTACAACTTTACAAATATGAATACAGCTAAAACAAGGATAATACACAGAAGAGTATATGTTTGCTAAACAAAAAAGTATCTGAAAGCAGTGGAAAACTGCTTTATAAGCCATGCAGCATTTTTATGGTCATTGTCATAATGAAAAGTAATGACCTTAAAATAATAGGGCAACTGTTTTTGTGCTGATGTCTGCTTTTGTTTGACTGCTTTAAAGCCACAAAGTTAGAATATAATAAAATGCAAGCAGTGCAGCCAAGTTTGTGAAAAGTTGCATCTTGCAAAATCAAGTATTTTGTTTGCAACAGTGACAAAAAGGCTGTACGATGACCGGCCTGGTTTGTCTATAGTTTTTGTCTATAGTTGAGTCTACACTGATCAGCCATAACATTAAAACCACCTCCTTGTTTCTACCCTCACTGTCCATTTTATCAACTCCACCATATAGGAGCACTTTGTAGTTCTACAATTACTGACTGTAGTCCATCATGCTTTGTTAGCCCCCTTTCATTCTGTTCTTTAATGGTCAGCACCCCCACAGGACCACCACAGAGCAGGTATCACCATGCAGTGACACTGACATGGCGGTGGTGTGTTAGTGTATGTTGTGCTGGTATGAGTGGATCAGACACAGCAGCACTGCTGGAGTTTTTAAATACCGTGTCCACTCATTGTCCACTCTATTAGACACTCCTACCTGGTCGGTCCACCTTGTAAATGTAAAGTCAGAGACGAGATGATTGAGTTGGTCATCTTCAACACATTCATCAGTGGTCACAGGACACTGCCTACGGGGCGCTGTTGGCTAGATATTTTTGGTTGGTGGACTATTCTCAGTCCAGCAGTGACAGTGAGGTGTTTAAAAACTCCATCAGCGCTGAGAATGATCCACCACCCAAATAATACCTACTCTGTGGTGGTCCTGTGGGGGTCCTGACCGTTGAAGAACAGCATGAAAGGGGGCTAACAAAGCATGCAGAGAAACAGATGGACTACAGTCAGTAATTGTAGAACTACAAAGTGCTTCTATGTGGTAAGTGGAGCTGATGAAATGGACAGTGAGTGTAGAAACAAGGAGGTGGTTTTAATGTTATCGCTGATCAGTGTATATCTATGAGTGTGAATGATTTTTTTTCTTTTGATTATTTTTTCCTGACAGGTGATTTGTTCTGAGGACAGAAAGTTTTTTGCATGTTGTTTTTGAATTCACAAACCCACCAAAAAAAACCAAAAAAAAGTGTTTTTTACAAGTGTATGATCAGTGTATAGCTAATCTACAACAGCTTTAAACAGTGATTTCAGTATCACACTTCACACCAACCACTTCAACAGATGAGTTTCACTTCATCTAAAAGTAGTTTTGATCTTTAACAAGACACATATTTATAACATTTATGGCCTCTTTTTAATCTTCGCTTATAAAACTGGTCTGAATGCTAACAAAATGACACGCACTTCAGCAAAGTGCAGAATAGAATCATTTCCATCTGCTTTTCTAATTACTCCATTCTCCTTCATTATTGGTGTCCCATGAGTCATACTCCACCATAAAGAGCCTGTAGCCAAGTTTTATATTCTCCACCAACCCAAAGCCATCTCCAGTAACCAAAGTCTCATGCTGTGGCAGCAAATCAACATCCAACCAACATTAATCTCAACATAAGTTCCTCATCTGCTACTGCCAAACAAATCCATCTGCGTTTTTACACGTGTGGTGCACTTAAACTACATCAGATCAAGTGATTAAGCACAAGTTTAGACCAACTGGAACAGGCAACATGACTTGAGACTGGGCTGAAACTGGGAACAGGACTGAAGGGCTATCTGGGACTGGGTTCAGTACTGGAGGGCCGGCTGCACCGACAACTGGCTTGGAGGATCAGCTGGTGGAATGACCCCCTCAGTGGGCACAGGAAGCAAATCAATGTCCTTTAACAAGCACAGGAAGCAGTGCAAGGTCATCAGCGGGCACAGGATACTGTTCGACATCCTCATAGAAATAGAAAGTGGAGTGCTGTACATAGCAGGCACATAAATCATACCAGTGTCCTCAGGAAGCATGGCAGCCTTTCAGGAAGTGGCACCTGGGCAATCTTAATGGCTATGAGGACCTTGTTGTTTTCCGAGTTCCCTATGCAGCCATCCAATCCATACTGACCAACTGCTCAACACTATAAAAAAATGATTTGGGTTGATTCCACCCAGGTCACAAAGTATATTCAACAGAAGGGCGTTGAGGAACATGAATTACTGAATGAAATCCCAGGGGTCCCCTCAGGATTAAACCCACTGCACTGGTTGATAGGTGAAACTCATTGGTGGCATCCAGAGTGGAAAATGAAGCTGGTTCCTCACTTCACCTGAAGAACCACTGACTGTTGCTGAATTGTGGTGTCACACTTGCAGCTTACTGTGTCCTTGGGAGGCCAAGTTTTCTTTAATGCTAGACAGAAGAAGAGGTAGAACACAAGAGCATAATATCAGAAATCATTTTATTATACCATTTATGCTCGCAAAGACTGAGCCTTTGATAGATCATCTTTTTATTCCCAATTATGATTCCCTCACCTGTTACCAAGTCACCTGTTTGTTGTGGAGTGTTTTAAAATGGTGTACAGTAGACCCTTGAGTTACGAACCGTTTACCATACGAACATTTTGGGTTACTTTTTCAACTTAACATACGAACAAATTTCGGATTACGAACTGAAATTCGTGAAACTCGTGACGTCACGAACAAGTTGACTCCGACCGTCTCTCTCTATATACAGGGGTTGGACAAAATAACTGAAACACCTGTCATTTTAGTGTGGGAGGTTTCATGGCTAAATTGGACCAGTCTGGTGGCCAATCTTCATTAATTGCACATTGCACCAGTAAGAGCAGAGTGTGAAGGTTCAATTAGCAGGGTAAGAGCACAGTTTTGCTCAAAATATTGCAATGCACACAACATTATGGGTGACATACTAGAGTTCAAAGGAGGACAAATTGTTGGTGCACGTCTTGCTGGCGCATCTGTGACCAAGACAGCAAGTCTTTGTGATGTATCAAGAGCCACGGTATCCAGGGTAATGTCAGCATACCACCAAGAAGGACAAACCACATCCAACAGGATTAACTGTGGACGCAAGAGGAAGCTGTCTGAAAGGGATGTTCGGGTGCTAACCCGGATTGTATCCAAAAAACATAAAACCACGGCTGCCCAAATCACGGCAGAATTAAATGTGCACCTCAACTCTCCTGTTTCCACCAGAACTGTCCGTCGGGAGCTCCACAGGGTCAATATACACGGCCGGGCTGCTATAGCCAAACCTTTGGTCACTCGTGCCAATGCCAAACGTCGGTTTCAATGGTGCAAGGAGCGCAAATCTTGGGCTGTGGACAATGTGAAACATGTATTGTTCTCTGATGAGTCCACCTTTACTGTTTTCCCCACATCCGGGAGAGTTACGGTGTGGAGAAGCCCCAAAGAAGCGTACCACCCAGACTGTTGCATGCCCAGAGTGAAGCATGGGGGTGGATCAGTGATGGTTTGGGCTGCCATATCATGGCATTCCCTTGGCCCAATACTTGTGCTAGATGGGCGCGTCACTGCCAAGGACTACCGAACCATTCTGGAGGACCATGTGCATCCAATGGCGGTGCCGTGTATCAGGATGACAATGCACCAATACACACAGCAAGACTGGTGAAAGATTGGTTTGATGAACATGAAAGTGAAGTTGAACATCTCCCATGGCCTGCACAGTCACCAGATCTAAATATTATTGAGCCACTTTGGTGTTTTGGAGAAGCGAGTCAGGAAACGTTTTTCTCCACCAGCATCACGTAGTGACCTGGCCACTATCCTGCAAGAAGAATGGCTTAAAATCCCTCTGACCACTGTGCAGGACTTGTATATGTCATTTCCAAGACGAATTGACGCTGTATTGGCCGCAAAAGGAGGCCCTACACCATACTAATAAATTATTGTGGTCTAAAACCAGGTGTTTCAGTTATTTTGTCCAACCCCTGTATATACAGTAAGCAAACATTCGGACAGCAGACGGTGTTATTTGTTGTTGTAGTATAATTACTCTTGCCAGTAGCTGTCACTGTGTATCAGACAGAGGGGACAGTGAGTGAGAGAGAAGAAGGAAGTCGGTTCAGTAAAGTATTCTTTCTTTCGTGCAATTACACATACAAAATACAATACTACTGAAATAAAGAAGGAAATAATTTAAAAAATATGAGTTATTGTTGTTTCTGGTAGATACATTTTATATAAAAAGAAGGAAATGTATTATGATGTATGGTACAGCACACATACTGTACTAAAATGTGTGATGTGTGATTTTATGTACAGTACACTACTACTGTGTATTGTTGTTTATTATTGTTTATTACAGGAATGTCTATTCTATAATTTAAGATTTAAGAGAAAATACACTTGTATTTATAACAAAAAAAGACCATTTAAGACGTTAGAAAGGTTAGGTAAGGGGGGGTTTGGGAGGTCTGGCACGGATTAATTCTATTTACATTATTTCTTATGGGAAAAAAAGGTTTAACTAACGAACATTTTGACTTAAGAACAGCCCTTCGGAACCAATTAAATTCGTAAGTCAAGGGTCTACTGTATTATGAATACGTTTATTCTTGCTGTAGGCATCAAATTCAAAATTTGTTTAGATTTACAAAATACAATCAGGTTGGTCAGTGAAAACATTAAAATAATTTTTTTTGTACTTTGTCAGTTAAGAAGGGGTTTAAAAGAAATGTCAAATTCTTGTTTTTATTGTATTTTACATTAAATTATTATAATTATTATAATTAATCAGTTTTCACTTATAGATTATTTAAAATGTCATTTATAAAAAAAAAATTGCTTTTAAAAATTAAAAAATGATAAAGCATTGAAATGACTGTAATATTTACTATAGGAGGAGAGTGGGTAAAACTGGATGGCTTTCCTGTTGAAGGCAGATCTGTTAACGGCTCCTCACCAGGTAGGTAACACATTCAGTTATTCATAAAAATGTGATATTAATAACAGAGGCAATTACATAAAACACAAATGTCTTTCCAATCAATCATGCTTTACAATGTCAGCAGTTAACTATAGTCAATTGTCCTCCATATCCATAGTGTCCACACTACCACATCTAACAATTAATAAAATCCTATATCATTAAACTCAAGCATAAGGTTAAACGTTTTTCTACATCAGCTGGTACATGTACCATTTTTCATGGAAATCATTTCCCCTCCAGAAAGTGGCAGGTATGTTTGGCTACAGGGCAGGTCGTGCTCCAATCACACACTTTCTGAAAAAGGCAGTTATACTTGGAACCAGAGTTAGTAAGTCGTACGTAAAAAATCTGTTTATTATGTTTTATTATGGAGAATTGAAGAACTGTGCTCTCTGTTTATAGTAGAGGTCAGCTCACAGGCAATTTATTTCATTTCTGCATGTTTGTCACACCTCATTTTAAGATTTTTATTTCAAGATGGTTTTGTGTGAATACAAATACAGTTTTTAAATACAAAATCCATTTTTTTAAGAGAAAAATGTTATCCAACATTAACTGGCTATGAGTAAGCAACAAAACAAATGGCAAAAGTGTATTAAGTGTACCAATTCAAAGTATTAGTTCAAGATTCTTTATTTTTATTGTATGCACAACAGAACCAAGTACAGATTAAAGTAATATATATAGTATATATTATAGTATATAAATTACTTTCTGAAGTTTGACAGTCTGGGTATTTCATTAATCTCTGCAACTGTTTTATTGTACTTACAGAAATCAAAAATGTTTTTAGAGTTTTTAAAAAATTAATTAACAACTAAAAACTAAAAAAAGTTAACATAGTGTAAGTATTCACACACATTATTCAAAACTATGTAAAGGTCCCATTGGCAGCATTTACAGCTGCAAGATTTCTTGGGTACATCTCTACAAGCTTTGCACACTTGGATTTGGGCAGTTTATTCCATTCTTCATGGCAGATAGTCTCAAGCTTTATCAGACTGGATTGCAAGAATTTGTGAACTGCAGTCTTCAGGTCTCTTCACAGATATCCCAGAATTGTCTTAAGACATCGGTAACCACTTATGTCAGATTATACATATTTAACAAATAAAGAGAGGCCAATATAAGGATAAAAACAAAAAAAAGAGACTGAGACAATAGAAGAACCTTTTCTGAGTTTGCTTGCATTGCTAACATTCCTGTAATGTTATATCAATAGGGTTTTGGATTGGCTTTGGCAATGTCATAGTGTTGCCATAACATTTAGCTTTAATCTGTGTCTGAATGGGCAAATTAAGAGATATAAGTTAATTTCTTTAAAAGTGCATTTGATTCATTTTTCTGTCTTTAGTGAAACTTTTTACAGAGACCATAATTATTTTTATAACTGCAGTTTTTAGTACTTTGTGTAATGGTGTGCACTAAAGGAATGCTAAATTGTCTTGTGGCTTTTTTTGTTCCATCCGATTTTCAGTTTTCTTTGTGGAACAGTCTGCCCAAGAAGTAGTTACCATTATAATATGATTTATATGTAATGTATTTTACTCTCTTTAGTGTTCTTGGAATTAACTAAATCTTACACTAAATTACAAAAATGTTACATAGCAGTGCTATTCCTACTTAATGACAATGTAATTTGTATAAAATGAATGTGAAAACAATCACTGCTTTTAACAATAGACATAGTTGAAAAATTTGGTCAAAAGGCTTTGTGCAATTCATTAGGGCTTAAGCTGTTAAAAACCACCAAACTATGCCACTACCACCTCACATCTTAAAATATACACTAATCAGCCATAACATTAAAACCACCTCCTTGTTTCTACACACACTGTCCATTTTATCAGCTCCACTTACCATATAGAAGCACTTTGTAGTTCCATAATTACTGACAGAAGTCCATCTGTTTCTCTGCATGATTTGTTAGCCGCCTTTCGTGCTGTTCTTCAATGGTCAGGACCCCACAGGACCACCACAGAGCAGGTATTATTTAGGTGGTGGATCATTCTCAGCACTGCAGTGACACTGACATGGTGGTGGTGTGTTAGTGTGTGTTGTGCTGCTATGAGTGGATCAGACACAGCAGCGCTGCTGGAGTTTTTAAACACAGTGTCCACTCACTGTCCACTTAGACACTCCTACCTAGTTGGTTCACCTTGTAGATGTAAATTTAGAGACGATCGCTCTTCTATCGCTGCTGTTTTAGTTGGTCATCTTCTAGACCTTCATCAGTGCTACAGAACTACAAAGTGCTTCTATATGGTACGTGAAGCTGATAAAATGGACAATATGTGTAGAAACAAGGAGGTGGTTATATATGTATGTGTATATATATGTATATAATGTCATCATTAAATACTTGATTAAATACTTAAAATGAAACATTGTTTCACAAAGTAAATACGACACGTTGGAATTCATTATAGCTGCTCCCATCAAGACCAGGTATGAACATGTGTTGGGAGCCAAGCCACATAAAAGTTATCCAAGAGCATACTTACTGGACTATATGAACATATCTGGCCCCTGGAGCTTGTTATTCCATCCAATACCTGCCAGAAGGCAAAATAAAATGCAGCAAGGTGCATACCATAAAAAGTCGTAAGAAAGGAATGAGGGAAAGTAGGAAACAGATGGAGAAACAGAGATAAGAGGTTGAGAGAGAAGCGCATTCTTTACCTTTAAAGCCGCTGGTATTAGAGACATGTACAGTAACACAGACTAAGCTCTTCCTTTAAAGGTCAGTGAGTAGATCTGTCGTATCTCTTCATTTAAACAGTTAAACCTGGTTTACGGTTTGTCAGAAAAGCTTCAGAGAGCCATTCAATATAATCTTATATAAAATAGAAAGTCTAAGAGTAGGAGTTTTTTAAGCTGTCCGATAAGAGTATGACAGTTAACATTTTGCCGTTATTCATATCCAGTAATCATTCTTGCATGGTCAGGGTTGTGGTTGAGTCCATACATCCTGCATATGGTGCCAGTCAGTCACAAGACTTTTAACTGACTTATTTTAAATGTGACAGTAATTAAAGGTATCAAAGACATTGAGATGGAATTGCATAGACTTTGTAGTGTTTCTGCACTCACTGTCCATTTTATCAGCTCCACTTTCCATATAGAAGTTGTTGTGTAGTTCTACAATTACTGACTGTAGTCCATCTGTTTCTCTGCATGCTTTGTTAGCCCCCTTTCATGCTGTTCTTCAATGGTCAGGACCACCACAGGACCACCACAGAGTAGGTATTATTTGGGTGGTGGATCATTCTCAGCACTGCAGTGACACTGACATGGTGGTGGTGTGTTAGTGTGTGTTGTGCTGGTATGAGTGGATAAGACACAGCAATGCTAATGGAGTTTTTAAACACCTCACTGTCACTGCTGGACTGAGAATAGTCCACCAACCAAAAATATCCAACCAACAGCGTCCCATGGGCAGCATCCTGTGACCACTGATGAAGGTCTAGAAAATGACAGACTCAAACAGCAGCAATAGATGAGCGATCGTCTCTGACTTTACATCTACAAGGTGGACCAACTAGGTAGGAGTGTCTAATGGAGTGGACAGTGAGTGGACACGGTATTTAAAAACTCCATCTGCATTGCTGTGTCTGATCCACTCATACCAGCACAAAACACACTAACACACCACCACCATGTCAGTGTCACTGCAGTGCTGAGAATGATCCACCACCTAAATAATACCTGCTCTGTAGTGATCCTGTGGTGGTCCTGAGCATTAAAGAATAGCATGAAAGCAGGTTAAAAAGGTATGTAGAGAAACAGATGGACTACAGTCAGTAATTGTAGAACTACAAAATGCTTCTGTATGGTAAGTGGAGCTGATAAAATGAACAGTGAGTGTAGAAACAAGGAGGTGATTTTAATGTTATGGCTGATCAGTGTATATTGGCATCGTCATGTTAAAACAATCATGGACATGACGGAAAAAAACCTGTTAATAATGCCATGTGATTGACACTATCACCCTCTCATACGATTACAGATGATGGCTTTACTCTGCTAACAATGTGGACAGTTTTTTTTTAACTGTGGCTCAGAAAACAAGGTGTTCACTATTTCCAGAACAGTTTGATTTGTTAGATAACAATGCATGCTCTCACTCTGCAGTCCATTTAGTTAAGCTAAAGCCTTAAAAAGTGGGAAAAAAAGAGTTTCATACTTTTCTATAATAATGTTTTGTTGTGTATTATTAAGTACTTTATTTTGTGTTTTTTGAGAAGATGAGTAGAAACTTTATCCACACTGATTTACACCAATTTACAGGCCAATCGAATAATTAAAGCACACTCTGTCTAACCACCTGAAGGCTTCAGAAGCATGTTTGGAGGGAAAAATAAAGCCGACTTAGGAGCAACTCAAGTTCTACAGTTTGGAAATTGTATTTCCAGACCTGTTCAGTCTCCTTCATTAGTTTAGTAGGCTATTCATTTTTTTGGTGACATTGCTGTGTCTTGAGAAATCATGCCAGAGTAAACACATTAAAGTACTGTCTCTTACAATGTGAGACAGTGCGGAAAAATGGGGCTTAGTTTAGCCAAAGCACCCTGGCTGGAATAAGGGTCTCTTTTAAGCACACCCCCCCCCCCCCCCCCCCCCCCATACCCCACCCCCCCAAACACACACACACACACACACACACTTTTTCATACTCTCTTGGTCCATCTTTTTTTCACTTTCTTTTTCTCTTTTTTCTTTCCTCTCATTCCAGTCCTTTTAGTCGTCCAAGAACTTATTCACCCTGATAGACATTTATAAATATACATTTAGTCTACAGTTCCCTTCACAACTATTTGCACCCATGGTAAAGAAGAGTAAAAGGTTATTTAGAAACTTTTGGTAAATTAGCTTATTATCATACTTAAAAAAATGAGAAAGTAAAATGATTCTGCCACAATTATTGGCACCCCTGCATTTAGTACAGCCTCTTTTTGCCAGTGAAATAGACTTTGACTTTTCCTTTTTACACAATCTGTCCAGATTGTCCTAGGTCCTCTTTTATAGACTCTCCTCTTTAGCTCACCCCAAAGGTTTTTAATAGGGTTTAGATCAGGGGACTGAGATGCTCATGGCAGAAGCTTGATTTTGTGTTCATTAGACCATTTTTCTGTTGATCTGGATCTGTTTTGTATCATTGTCCTGCTGATTTAATGAGGAGTCATTTTTATTTTCTTGGCAGAGACAGATTTTCTGGTGTTTTATGGAGTCCAGGATGCCATGTACTCTTGGTTTTTAGGACCTTTAGAGGAACAGCAGCTTGCAAAATTAAATCCCAGTTGTTTTAAACAAAACCACATTGCCACGATCATTTTCTTCTCTTACTGTCTTCCACACTGTGCAGGGGTTGTTGGTTGACTGTGAACTCTACACTGATCAGCCATAACATTAAAACCACCTCCTTGTTTCTACACTCACTGTGCATTTTATCAGCTCCACTTACTATATAGAAGCACTTTGTAGTTCTACAATTACTGACTGTAGTCCATCTGTTTCTCTACATGCTTTGTTAGCCCCCTTTCATGCTGTTCTTCAATGGTCAGGACCATCACAGAGCAGGTATTATTTGGGTGGTGACTCATTCTCAGCACTGCAGTGACACTGACATGGTGGTGGTGTGTTAGTGTGTGTTGTTCTGGTATGAGTGGATCAGACACAGCAGCGCTGCTGGGGTTTTTAAGCACCTCACTGTCACTGCTGGACTGAGAATAGTCCACCAACCAAAAACATCCAGCCAACAGCGCCCTGTGGGCAATCAATCTCCTGTGACCACTGGTGAAGGTCTAGAAGATGACCAACTCAAACAGCAGCAATAGATGAGCGATCGTCTCTGACTTTACATCTACAAGGTGGACCAACTAGGAGTGTCTAATAGAGTGGACAGTATTTAAAAACTCCAGCAGCACTGCTGTGTGTGATCCACTCATACCAGCACAACACACACTAACACACCACCACCATGTCAGTGTCACTGCAGTGCTGAGAATGATCCACCACCTAAATAATACCTGCTCTGTGGTGGTCCTGTGGGGGTCATGACCATTGAAAAACAGGGTGAAAGCAGGTTAAAAGGTATGTAGAGAAACAGATGGACTACATTCAGTAATTGTAGAACTACAAAGTGCTCCTATGTGGTAGGTGGAGCACAAATGGACAGTGAAGAAGCAGTGTAGAAACAAGGAGGTGGTTTTAATGTTATGGCTGATCAGTGTAATTGTGGTTGTTTAGCTCGGTCATTTAGATGGTTGTTTACATTGTGTGTTCTCTTGTATTTTCCATGTTTACCATAATTTACTGCTTAAAAGTTCATCAGATTAAAAATGTTTGAGAAATGAAAAAAAGGCTGTAGTTGCAAATTATGTTCCTTAAAATTTCTAGCGGTGCCAATGATTGTCACATGTCTTGTTAAAAATTATTATTAGTTATGAATGGTTGATTTTCTTTTTCACATTTTATTTGTGTGATTAAGCTACTTTACCAAAAGGTGAAAACTTATCTTTACAAGGAGCGTCAATAATTGTAAAGAGGACTGTACATGCTTTAACTGCTTTGTTTTTGATGAGCCTGACTGACTGACTGACTGACTGATTAAAATTGTGACCCCCAATTGTTTATCACTATACACTAGATGGCGTTGTACACTCAAAACGCAGATCAACAATAAGATCTCATCAAAAGTGTACATTAACAGACACAGATGTTAGTTCCATCTTCGATTCAACAGCCAATCCAATAAGCTGATGGCTTTTTTGCATAGTTTAGTTTGAATAGCGTTTATGTGTACAAAAAAAGCATAAACCATTTACTAAAAAGCATAAACCATTTACTAAAAAGCATAAACCATTTACTAAAGTTGGTTAAGCTAATGATGGGCATTTTGATGAGGGACTCTTATTAGTTAACATGCAGGTTAACAGTGGTGATAACTGCCATTTAAGGACTAGGACCTGTAACACCATGATCATTTAAACAGAACCATGATTTGTTTTATAATATTTTTTATATTTTATACAATAACGTAGTTCAAACTTGGGTCTGATAAAATAACTTCTTTTAAATAAAACATACATTTTTTTTTAAATCATTTTAAACCATATAAGCTGTACATTAGAGCTAAGAAAACATTAAATTATGCAATTCCACGTAACAAAAAAACTCTCTTTTGCTCTCTGAATGTCTGCTTGGTGTTGCTTTCAGACATCTGTGTTTCTACCTTTGGAACAGTCCCAGTTGATTTTGTCACAATCAGTTCGAACTATTTTGGCAATGTAGCCAATGAAAAAAATCAGACTGCAATACATCATCTGAGAATGATTATTGAGCGAGACGAGGGAAGCACACAGGAGAGTGTTTTTCATTACATATTCTGTAAAAATAGTCTGTGCAGCAAACAGGGCAAAGTATAAGGTGGAGGACAGCAGAAGAACGAGAGTTTATTGAATGTATGACATTGTATAACAATGTTTTGACTGAGAGGAAGAGGCAATGACTGTCTGACAAGATGATATGCAGGTTTAATTTAGGCGGATAAGGAATACCACTTAAAAACAATAAAACTGAACCAGGAGAGCAGATGCTTATAAAACTGTATGGTCCTGAATTACAGTTATGAAGGATAACTACAGTTTACTTTTTTATGTGTTTTGCTTTTTGCCCTGTTGTTCATACTAGAGTTTCTTTAATCTTAAAGAAGCAGTATGCACATTTTGGGGGTTTGAAGATGTAGAGACCCCATACATGTCCAAAAAAAGCTCATTATATTGCTTGTGCTAAACAATTGTGCGCTTGTGCTAAACAATTACACCCGACCCCAACTTTATTTTGCACACATATAAAAATTGACCTTAATTCTGACTGTAAAGCTTTGACTTGCTGAAACTACTGTCCCAATCCTTTCTAATTAACAAATCTAATATTCTGATCTCTTGTTAGGTAGAAGGTCACCTGAGTTCTCTAAGATAAACCCTCGTCCCTCAGTTCAGAGACCGACACTGCAGCAGAGAGCCCCTCAGTCCTCCTCGGGCCCAGAGGCTCCACGCCGGGGATACCTTCCCATACGTCCCAACAACAAACACAGAGTGGACCTTAGTCAGCCCCAGGCTGACCAGCGCAATGCTAACAAGCCCAAATTAGGTAAGAATATAAGTGAGTTCCTGATAATATAACAGGAATACAGACAAAGTGTGTTGATGTTAAACTGTAGCTGATGTTCTCTTCTGTTCGTAGCATCTGAGTCGGTCCATGTGGTCTCACTGCAGGCACAAAAAACCCCAATAAGGAGTACACCAATCAACAAGGCTGAAATCCCTCCTCCAGGTACAGAGCCTCTCATTCTGTAAAGCATTTACATTTTCAGCATTTAGCAGACACTTTTATCCAAAGCGACTTACAGTACTGTGACAGTGTACTCTCTAAGCAATTGGGGCCACCTGGCAGTGGTGGGGCTTGAACCAGTGATCTTTCGACCTTACTAGTCTTGTACCTTAACCACTAGGCAACTGCCAATAATACAATGACACACATTATTTAAAATCTCTGCACTATAACTAAATTACGAAATAATTAATGTTATGCGAGAATCTTTTACCACACAGATGATTTTACTGGTTAATTTTACCTACTGGTTTGATCTAGTTTACAGTGCAAGGCAGATATTTGGAACAAATCCTGTGAAGTACTTTCAACTATATAAACCTAAACTGTGAACATTTTTAACCATCAAGTGTATTTATTAGAGCCCGAGTTAGTGGAAGAGGCAGAAGACGTAACGGTGAGAGTTCAGTCCGCCCAGTCGGTCCTCATCACATGGATAGATCCACTGGTCCAGAAACAAAAAAACATTCCTGAAGGCACTAGGTAAGAACTATACCTAGTCATTATCAACTACAAATGGTGCATATACTGTATAATACAATACAATAACACACGTGTTAGGAAAATGTGGTTTTATGTGTTAATTCTTAATGTCTTATATACGTAGGCATTACACTGTAAGGTACAGAGAGAAGGGAGAATCTGCTCGGTGGGAGTATAAGGAGACCACACAGAGGCGACTCCTGATTGAGAAGCTTTCTGCAGATGGAATGTATGAGTTCTCTGTTCGAATTACCCAAGGAGACGAAGAGGGGAAATGGAGTGTGTCTGTATTCCAAAGGACTCCTGAATCAGGTTTGTTTAATTAGAAGCTTGAACACTTTGTGCTACTAAATACCTGTCATTGAAGACAGGGGTTTTCAACCTTTTTGGACATGCGCCCCCCTCCGTGTGCCAACCTCAAACAGAAACCAATTTGAAAGCTCTTGACAAGCAAAAATAATATAATTAACGTTGTGCACATCATACATACGATGCAATTTTGCTGATTTTTGGTTGCTTTTGATGTAAATGAGAGCAGAAAACGTTACTTCACAAAGCCAAGGTGAGGCAAAAGTACATCAGTTGCTAAGTTCGCTGGTTCAGGATACTCTTTTGACTGACAGAAAACTAACGGGAGCTAACTTTTAGCTTCACGGACAGAACGAGTCTGACTTGGCTACCGCTCTGTGGTAACAGCCAGTTTAATTAAGCCTCCTGCAAAAAAAGCGAGTCACACAAAATGTTCTGTAGTAGATGATAGTAGATTTAGTAGATTTAAAACCGCAGCATTTATTAATAACAGTAAAAACGGAGAGATGACTGAGAAGAGAAACGTGCGGTTCGCTTCAGAAAAGAACCGACTCCTGAATCACTTATAGCGATATTGTGAACAGAGCATCTCCCACTATACACCTCTCTTAAAGACACACACACCCATGTCCTATAACAGCTGTAATTGTTTTTGTTAACGATTTATCTTCACTGTTATCCCTGTTTTTAAGTTTTGCTAGCCAACGGTTATTTTTTCAGACTGAGCTGGACAACATTAAACGTGTGTGTGGGCATGGTCAGCAAAACTAATGAAATATGTCTCCTGTGGGTGAAAAATTAATTGCTTTAGTTTTAGAAGTAAAAAAAAAAAATCTCATAATGTTGCCCCCCCCCCCGGACAGGTACTCCCCCACAGGTTGAAAACCCCTGATTTAAGATTTTGTTTGTTTGTTTTGTGCAGACACTTTAAATTATGAAATTATCTGCATTTAGGTTAAACCTGAACATTTACAAGCTTTCTCGAGAGTAAACTCTCAGAAATAGAAGTGCTTTTTGGCTGAAGTGTTACCCTTGAGAATATATGTTTTGTACTTACAATAATGTACTTTAATGCTGTGAAAATATACCAAATAAAGATACAAAAGGTACATTTTACTCTGTTATGAAGTGTGTCCCCTAAGCAGTCACAACTAGGCCATGCCCAAACCTTTGCTTTAGGGCCATTTCTGAAAAAAAAAAAAAGAAACTGATAAGCATTTTGCATTTTAATTATTAAATATGCAGAATCACCAGTAAGTACAGGCAGAAAGCTCGGTTTGGAAGTGTTAAATGTTTACCTAATTTAAATTTGCATAAATACTATTTTATATTTTATTACAAGCAACCACGTTTATAAAAAGTAGCAGCAGAAAAGTGCTGATTTTTTACATATGGGCACCAGAGGGCATCCTGTTTTGAAACCTTTGGGAAAGTCTTACTCATTGGCCTTTGACATTACAAGTTTCATTGAACACCCCATTAATTTGGGAAACTATTTGAGATTAACAGATCTGACATACACTATACTTAATGTTAAGTGAGACCCTGCCCCATGTTTAACTCAATGAAACAAAAGAACAAAGACACTGCTTGTGTTTGTTATACTTTAAGTATGAGTTACTGTGCCTGCTAGAAGAGCTGAAGTCATGGTACCCTGAGGAGGCCCATGTCTACTGCCAAAACCTGGTCTCAAAGCTTGTAGCTAGGATAAATGTCCAGTAACATGTATGTGCCCCCACTTTCAGTGAATCCTGTTTAGAACTGAGACATTTAAATTAAATGAACTTAAACTAGCCTACACTGATTCTCATGTTGTATACATAAGAGGGAATAGTTTACCATGCTTGGTATGTTTAAACCCAGATCTAGTATCACAATTACAGCATTGTTTAATTTCCAATACAGCAAACTATATTGATAATAATTTTTATAGATACTAATTTTGTTCTGGGTTTAATAAAACTCTTTAGAGCTACTGTCATTCTGTTGTGTTTTACACCAGCTTTACAGGCCCATTTCTGGCTTGAAGGCGTATCTTATAAGGATTAAGCAATTAGCAAGCAACGTGCCTAGCTGCACTTAGATAAGAATGTCATCTAAATACCGATTTGTGCAATTTCTGTATTCTGGAATTTTCTAGCAGTTTGATGTGTCACACACATCCAGGTTGTGTCTAAAATTGGATCACCGTCTGCCGAACCATTTTCAATTTATGTTGGTGTTTTTTACTTTTGAAACACTTTGTATAGCTGTGTTTTGTTTTCCATTAAGAACCTGCCGTGAAATGTATTTAACTTTGCAGTTCCTTCTGGCCCTCCTGAGAACTTTGAGGTGAAACCACTTCGAGGGAAAGGCACTGCTATCACAGCAACATGGGATCCACCTGATGAACCCAATGGTAGAATTAGAGGTGAGACCTCATGTTTTATACTGCAGTAAACTCTGTTTATGTAGTCTGTATGAAATGTAGCCTTCTGAGAGCACTAGTTATGGAAAGACCTGGACAGAGTGAATTATTGAACTATTTTTCTACCACGGTACAAATATAATAAATAATATTTCATGGTTCTACATGCTATGCACTGCTGGAAAATATTTTGTTTTTTACTTTCCATTGTGTGTCATGTCCTTGGCATGATCCTTTGTGGCGTAGAGTATAAAAATTGTACTTCTAAACACAGTCAAAATAAAAGCGACTAGTCATTTTGTTATTTTTCTTCCAGAATACATCCTCTCTTACGCTCCAGCATTAAAACCATTCGGATCAAAGTCAGTAACATATCGAGGCACGCTTACCTCAGCAACTGTAGATGGACTGACCCCAGGTGATCGCTATATCTTTAAAATACGAGCGGTTAACAGGAAAGGACAAGGACCACAGTCCCAAGCTTTGAGTGTTGTTATGCCTAAATGTAAGTCAAATTGGTGCAAATACTATCACTGATTATAAATAAACTGAACCAGATGCTTGGATTGCTATAAACAATTATTTAAATTAGTATTCTCTCTTTATTGCCAGCGAGCACAACAGCTTCAGGATATTCCACTCAGTTTAAGATCCCCTCTAGAGAATCTACATCTGAAGAGTCGGATGACCAGGAAACGGAGGAGATCGATAAACCTGATACTACTACCACTGCTCCGCCAACTTCACCAAAGATATCCCGGCCCTTCTCGCAGACACGATCCTACCACAGCATTTTTTCATCCGTGAGGGGTTCTGTCAGGCATTCGGGGTCTAAATCCAAAACATTCATGGATAGAAATAAAGAAGAGGAGGAGGAAGAGACAGCAACAGAGGAACGGACAGATGAAAATGAAGCAGCTGAAAATTCCCAGCCTGAAACTGCTAATAATGTCCCATCAAAAACTAGGGGGATGGAACATAAAATTCCATCTGGGCCCAAGAAATCAGGCTCTTTACTTAACACTCAGACTTCCCCTCCAAAGCATTTCTCGCTTCCTAAAACACAGGACCATCGGCATTCCCAGTCTTTGACACCTCGGACATCCTCTATTGGTAGTAGACGGCCAACCTCTAGTAGCTCTGGGTCACGGACAAGAAATCAAAATGGACCATCTTACAATTTACCCAACATCCAAGACTCTGTAATTGCCAAAAAAGTATCCACCAGTTCTGAGGAAAAGATCAGTGCTCCGGAAACAAAGTCACCCACCCTATCTGGTCACGACACAAAGACAGGAAAAGATAAAAAGCTCTCATCATCATCATCATCATCATCATCAGCTTCCTCGTCATCAGAATCCTCCTCATTACCTTCTTCATCTGGAATGAGTAGAGTTTCTAACCCTGCAACTCGAGGCAGAGCCTCAGGATCTAGTTCTGTTTATTTAAATGGCCGAAGAATAGTTTCAAACAAGGGTCACAGACAACAACCAGAACAAACTTCAAAAGAATCCAGTCCTCCTGCCAGTAAAAATACCCACCCAACCAGCATCCAAGATACAACCAATTCCAACAAGAATGACCTTGAAATTAAAGAAAAGGACATTAAAAATAATGAATCTCCATCTTCTCCTTATCAGTATACGACCACTCGACCCCCTATCAAAGAGGAGAAATCAACAGAAAGGTATACTGATACTTCAAAAGACAGTAACTCAGCTTCATCTCAAACACCTTCTGAAACAAGCCCCTCTCATACAGGACAGTTTTCCTCCTCGGCTAATAGAAATTCCAGGATAGTAATGGGTAGTCGAAGAAAGGATAGCAGGGTCCCATGGAGCAGGCTTGCTTCTTCTGTAGGAGCAAAGAGTCCAATTCTGAGAGGACATGAGCTCAGAGATAAAACCAAAGATTCCCCAACAACCTACACCTCCAAACATTTACCAGAACAAACCTCTGCAAAACCTACAAAACAAACCGTTTCAAACAACAGATTAACTTCATCTAATGATCCCACTGACGACAGAGATTCACAGACTAGCAATTATCATGAAGATGATTTACCTTATGAAGCCACCAAAGAAACATATGAAATTAGCCAGAAAAATGTTGTTCCAACTGCTTCACCTACTACCTCAGAGGTTAAAGAGTCTCAGCGACCTGTGCAAAAGTCTGGCACTGGTTCTCAGTCAGTCTATACCTCACCCCGGAAAACTGGTTTGGGTTTAAATGAAAAGGTTCGTTCTGCTCTGCTGGGAAGTCGTCTGAACGAGTTACGGCTCCGTGGTGGGTTACAGCCAGCGCAAAAACCAAAGTTGGGCTCTCCTTCTAGACAAGGATCTTCTTCACCAGCCATTTCAACTTCTTTATCTTCTTCTGCATCCCAGCAACAGCAGACTTCACCTACAAACCAAGTCACAAGTTCTAACAAAGACAGCAATGAGAGATTGAGTGTGGACTCGAACTTACGCTCCCAACCGAGGCAACCTACAACAAGTGAAAATTCAAATGGTGCAAATCAAGGTGTCTCGTCAGCTCCGGCTCGTAATCCAGTGATGGGATCAAGGGTACACTTTCCCGGCAGATCTTCCTCTTCTTCAAGGAGCAAAGCCCCAGTCATCTTGCCTAAGCCTACTTATAGGCAAGGTAAACTTTATGTTCTCCACATGGTACAAGAGAAAATGATGCACATATTCATATTTTACTTTTTTTTTTCTTTTTTTGCTGAAATAGCCAAAAACGGACGACCAAACCTTACAGCTTCAAATGGCAAAGTTACATCAACATCGAATGAAAATACAAAGTCAAATGAAGTCAAATATATCACAGGCCCTGATGGATCCAGATGGGTGTGTTTAGTATTATGAACCTTGCTAAGCAAAAATAATAGGATGTTTAAACCTGCTTATAAAAGACATCTTGATGTGGCTTATGTCCTGTCATGTGTATTGTTTAATCTTTCTCATGTATTTACAGTGAATGTACCCTCCCTTAGGTTGTAGATCTGGATAAAGGGGTCTTAATGAATGAAGATGGAAAGGTTTTGCAGGATTCTAGAGGCCGACCTAGGAAAGTAATCCTTGGAGAAGATGGCAAAACCATTTTTGGTGTGATTATTGTTTAACTTATTTTTAACTTTTAAATGCAATTGGCTTTAGCAATATTAACCACCAGATCTTTTTTTATTTAATAGATGAGCAAGGCAGCCCGTTAGTAAACCAGGAAGGTATGGCACTGTTTGGTCATGGGAGGGACAGCCGGCCAGTGGTTAACCCCAAAGATAAGATCCTCACTGTGGGTGGAAAACCTGTAGTGGGATTGGATCGCCCTAAACCCAGCACTACGACAATAGCAACCACGACTACAACAACTACAACCACCACCACAACCACTCCTCAACCCACAACAACAGAGATGACAACATCTGAAGATTACTACTTTCCGACCTGTCCCCCTGGAACGTATTCAAGGCTTGATCAGAATGGTGATCCCATGATGGATGCTAATGGAATAATGGACTGCTACCCAGATGGTGAGTGTTTCAAAACCTTAGATACTGTCATTGTCTGTTTTACCACCAATTTAGGGTCGATGTGGACAGGTAGCCAGTCCATCACACCTAGACTAATGTAGTATCTTTAGTTAACCTGTCTGCATGTCTTTGGACTGTGGGCGGAAACTGGAGCTCCTGGAGGAAATCCACACAGACGGGGGCTACCCACAGACAGTGCTACCCACCAAGCCACTGTGAGTCAGGACAGACTCACGGAAATGGAAGAGTTGATCATTCCTGGCCTCAACAAGGGATTTACACCGATCAGGCATAACATTAAAACTACCTCCTTGTTTCTACACTCACTGTCCATTTTATCAGCTCCACTTACCATATAGAAGCACTTTGCAGTTCTACAATTACTGACTGTAGTCCATCTGTTTCTCTACATACTTTTTTAGCCTGCTTTCATCCTGTTCTTCAATGGTCAGGACCCCCACAGGACCACTACAGAGTAGGTATTATTTGGGTGGTGGGTCACTCTCCAACTGACCAACTCAAACAGCAGCAATAGATGAGCGATCGTCTCTGACTTTACATCTACAAGGTGGACCAACTAGGTAGAAGTGTCTAATAGAGTGGACAGTGAGTTAACAAGGTATTTAAAAATTCCAGCAGCACTGTTGGGTCTGATCCACTCATACCAGCACAACACACACCAACACACCACCACCATGTCAGTGTCACTGCAATGCTGAGAATGATCCACCACCCAAATAATACCTGCTCTGTAGTGGTCCTGTGGGGGTCCTAACCATTAAAGAACAGGGTGAAAGCAACCTAAAACAGTATGTAGAGAAACAGATGGAGTACAGTCAGTATTTGTAGAACTACAAAGTGCTTCTATATGGTAAGTGGAGCTGATTAAATGGACAGTGAGTGTAGAAACAAGGAGGTGGTGGTAATGTTATGTCTGATCGGTGTACAACCACAGAGCTGCTATAGTAATTTTCAACATACTTAAACCAGCCATTATGGCACCAACAACCATACATTGGTCTAGTTCACTGATTACATTTAACCTCTTCTGATGTTTAATATGAACAGTAATTAAAGATTTATTAAAGTACAATTTTAAAGATTGTTTTGCACTTTTTAAAGATCTGTGTTGTTGTTTTAATTGTGCTTTTGCCCTTCAGATGAGTTTTTCACAGAGACCACGGTGCCTCCTACTACTCAGCTTCCCACCACAACAACTCAGCCAGAGTTACGCCACGTCAACAACGGCCCGTCCTCTGAATTTGATGCTTCTGGCAAGAAGCGCTTTACAGGTAGTGCATCTGTTTGTGTGTGTGTGTGTGTGTGTGTGTGTGTGTGTGTGTGTGTGTGCGTGTAAGCATGGCATTCTAAAAGTTTTTCCTCTGCACATCTGCATTATGCCTAAAGTTACCCTCCAATACAGTTTCACTTTAAAACAACTTAGCCCTAATTCACCTTGGTTTGGTTCCCGGAGTGTCTCGCCCAGTTTTATTTGCTCTGTTAGAGCAGCCATTTGAGAACTCTGTTGATTTTATGAGGTCTAATCTCAGCTTCTTTTATGTGGGCAGCTTCTGTAGACAATGATCTCTAAATGCCTGAGAGAAAGTGCTTAAGCTTTATTTTAAAAATATTTAAAAAGCCTGATGGCATGTGGCTTTTGCCCAAACAAAGAGCGATTGAGCATTAAATCAGATCTTTAAGAATAGTGTTTCAGGTAAGAGGTAAAATGTGTGTAACACCGGGTTCCAATCAACACTGTGATTAATAGATCCTTTTTTAATGCTTTGTTTAAAAATGTCTATTATGTGTTTCTGCCATCCATCAAACAGATACAGTAGACCCTTGAGTTACGGACCGTTTACCATACGAACATTTTGGGTTACAAACTATCTTTTTCAACTTAACGTACGAACAAATTTCGGATTACGAACCAAAATTCGCGAAACACGTGACGTCATGAACAAGTTGACTCCGACCGTCTCTCTCTCTCTGTATATATACAGTGAGCAAACATTCGGACAGCGGACGGTGTTTTTTTGAGGGTTTTATTTATATTTTGTACATACTATATAAAAAGGGCCCCAGAGAAAGTGTAGTGGTGAGAAAATGAACAAATCTATTACTATTTAATGTTGTATAATTACTCCTACCAGTAGCTGTCACTGTGTTTCAGACAGAGAGGACAGTGAGTAAGAAAGAAGAAGGAAGTCATGTATTCTTTCTTTCGTGCAGTTACACCTACAAAATACAACACTATTGAAATAAAGAAGGAAATAATACAGAAATATGAGAGTTATTGTTGTTTCTGCTAGATACAATGTATTATGGTGTATGGTACAGCACACATACTGTACTGAAATGTGGTGTGTTTTTTATGTACAGTACAGTACTACTGTGTATTGTTGTTTATTATTATTTATTACAGTAATGTCTATTCTATAATTTAAGATTTAAGGGAAAATATACTTGTATTTATAACAAAAAAGACCATTTAAGATATTAGAAAGGTTAGGTAAGGGGGTGGTTTGGGAGGTCTGGCACGGATTAATTGTATTTACATTATTTCTTATGGGAAAAATAGGTTTAACTAACGAACATTTTGACATTTTGGAACCAATTAAATTCGTAAGTCAAGGGTCTACTGTACCTTAGCAATTGGCTAATTGGTCAAACAATTGGCCAGTAAGCTTTCATCGTGTTTTTACTTCATATAGTTCCCAACTAATGAAATGCACACAAACCCTAACCATTTATAATTTAGTAATGAAAGGGTATTGGGGTCACCAGGCCCCAGATGACAGCATATAGCTGTCACAATTAGGGATGTAATGATACACTCTACCCACGATGCAATACGATTCACGATACTGGGTTCACGGTACGATTTTTTCCCGATTTGTTTAAACAAAATGAAATTGAAGACAAAGTTTTCTTTTTTTATTTATTTAAAAAAAAATACTTTTTTTATTTGTGCTTATCTTTTATTTATCTAAATAATGAATGCCCTTTTATTTTTTAGGTAGGTACAAACTATGCCAAAAAATGCTTATTGAGTAAAAAAAAAAAACTGAAATTAAATTTTACAACAAACCCAACATTATATAAATAAATGAATAATACAAATAAAGAAATAAATTTGGCTGGAAAATTCCGAACCTGGCAACCCTGTAGTGACTTTAACCAGGCGAGGTGAATAGCGCCAGTGCCCTCTGCTGTTTGAAGTGAATATTGATTCTTATAAAACGGATAGTTCCGGTCCTAAAAACTGATTGGCTGAGCCGCGTTCGAAGCCGTTGTAAAATCCCCGATAAACGCACACCTATGACCACCTCACATCATTCCATATTAATACGCCACTGAAAAGAAAAAGTGAATGTTATGTTCGCCCTCATGTTGCCTAGCAACACTGTTAACGAACTACCTGGGGTCGCGGAAGAATGCTTTTGGTAAGTGTTTTTGTAAATAAAAACATTTATAAATTGAACATTGTTGTATTTTATTATATTTTATGTTGACAGTGAGTCTTGGAAAATAAGACATAATTGTGACTAGGGATGTAACAATGTACCACAAGACAGTAAAAAATTGATACACGTGTCACGATTCAAATCGGTTATTCATTTAAGATTAAAGCAATAAGTCACGAGAGACCGTGCGTTACTGCGATTTTATCACGGGGAAGGTTGTTTTGGCACGATATACTCACAATAATTACCCAAGGTGTTAGCGGCGCAGCGATCTACTATGCTAGCCCACCACTATCAGACGCTGGGTGTCTACACAGACACTATACACTATTTTTGAGGAGTAGTTGAAAAATGACTGAAGTCTTGCAATGGATCAGCGCCCTTTCCAGAGTATAACTGGCTTGCGTCCAGTGTTTCCCGGTGAAATCCAACCTGCTGCCACTCTGACCAAAATAAAGTGGTTGATTAAAGTTTGAAACACCATTCAGTAAAATGTTGCAGTGCCTAGTAAATGTACCATCTGTGGTTTATACATTTAACCATTTTACTAACCGCTTTATCTTAGTCATGGTCATGGCAGGTCCAGTACCACCTGGAAACACTGGATACAATTTAGGAAAACACCCACATTTACTCACCTATTCACACGCCAGATACTACACTAGTGATCAGAAGGTTGCCAGTTCAAGCACTGCCAGGTTGCCATTGTTGAGCCCCTGAACAAGGCCCTTAACCCTTAATTGCTCAAATTATATTCAGTCACAATTGTAAGTTGCTTTGGATAAAAGCATCTATGAAATTGACTGGAGCATCACAGCATCAGAGAAATAGCAGGTTTGCCAACAGAGGAGCTGGCAAGCATGAAGAAACTGTGACAGATAGAAAAACTTCCACTTGAAGCAAATTAATGCTTAAGAGACACAGCTGATGTCAATTAAGAAAAAAAAATGAACAGAATGGCAGATGGACATGACTGTTAACACGGGTCACTACTGAGTACTTTAGTAGCTGCCATGTTACAGTTATGCCATAAATATAAAAAATATGAAAATATGAAAACTAAAAAAATGGTGTACTTGCTTTTTGCATCACTGTAGATGAAAATAGGTCAAAAAGCTACCTATACTGTCTGATTGTTAGCCAGAGTTCTCAGAGTTCACAGTGTCTCACCACTCCTCTGATTTGCTTTTCTTGGCTCTAACTTAACATCAAATGCTTTGTCTGGAAAAACATACCAGAAAACTCTAAAGAATGAGATCAACATAACAAGCCAACTATGCGTTGTGTTATAAAGAAGTCTTTCAGTAATGATCAGGCTTGCTGCTTGGTTTGCTGTGCTGGGAGAACGAGTGCAAATGTCAAACAGAAACAGCATGATGGTTTTATTAACACTAAGGTATCTCCAGAGATACTGAAAGTTTCAATAAAGAACATTATCATGTATCTAGGTTTGTAATACAGTAAACAGCTAAAAGTGTGTAGATATTCCTTTTAATTCATAGATAAAGTTATTTCAACCCCTTCTATTCCTCATCTGGCATAACCTACCTCTGAAAAACCCTCAGTCTGAATTCAGGGCTTGGCTTAAGTGGTGCGGTAAAACATCATCAAAGTGCGAATATACACCGATCAGCCATAACATTAAAACCACCTCCTTGTTTCTACACACATTGTAAATTTTATCAGCTCCACTTACCACATAGAAGCACTTTGTAGTCCTACAATTACTGACTGTAGTCCATCTGTTTCTCTACATGCTTTGTTAGCCCCCTTTCATGCTGTTCTTCAATGGTCAGCACCACCACAGGACCACCACAGAGCAGGTATTATTGAGGTGGTGGATCATTCTCAGCACTGCAGTGACACTGACATGGTGGTGGTGTGTTAGTGTGTGTTGTGCTGGTATAAGTGGATCAGACACAGCAGCGCTAATGGAGTTTTTACACACCTCGCTGACACTGCTGGAAATGGAGCTGATAAATTGGACAGTGAGTGTAGAAACAAGGAGGTGGTTTTAATGTTATGGCTGATCAGTGTACATGTAAGATATGCATTTGTGTGGAATAACTGTCAAATCAACTCTAAGAACTGAGTTATTGCAGATTGCCAGGGCTGTCCGTTACAGTTCTCAGTCCTACACTATCTCTGTTCAATCCACTTTCTCCGCTTCGGGCTGCTAATAGTTTTATGTCCTTTATTTGTTACTGTGTTTCCATTATTTTGGCCGCCATATTTATCTGCAATTGCCCCCCTTTTTGTTGGTGTTTTTTTAGCCATCTTAATTTCTACCTTGGTTAAATATATTTCATTTAGATTTTTTAATTCCTTCAGGTGCTGGACACCACGTGATTCAGTAGTGAGGCGTGACCCGCCATTTATGACATCGCCATTTTAGCATGCATCAGTCTGCACGGAATCACTTGGCTAATACCGTTTTATCAAACGGTTTTATGTATTTGGCTGAGGCTTCAAAACGTTTTGTACTTTAAGATCCAGATTTGAATGTGAGAAGTGCACAACAGTGAGCATAAAACAGGTGCATTTGCTCATATGTCTGTATTATGTTCTAAGCAAATCAGTATGATTAAAAACAGGTGATATCTTCTGTCACACAATAAACATTGTGTCCATGCTTCAAAGACTTAGCTAATGCAGCAGGTAGATTAATAACTTTTCCTCATCTTGTGGCCCAAACAAATTTCTGGAAGTGTTCCCTGCTTTTACAACAATAACTGAACCACAAGGACCACCAGTAAAATGACTGTAAACTGCTGAATGATTAACAGATAAACAAACAAAATTATAACTTAATCCCAGCCAAAAGCAAAAGACCACACAAAGTCAAAGCATCCATTCAGTCATCGAGACTATACCAGGAATATAAAATACACAGTCTGTAACTTTAAGTAAAACATTTATTTTATTTATTTGGGAAAATATTCAGAACTTGCAACTTAAGTAAAAAAAAAAAAAGAACAGCAATGTAGGGAAATATGTTCATATCCTGATTTGCAATGTACAGTTGATCAGCTCATTTATCTGATGACCTGATCAAATAATGAAATTGGCCTGCATCCAGTTTATTTCTGTAGACAACTGGGTCAAAGCATCTCCAAAACTGCAGCTCTTGTTGGGTGTTTCCGGTCTGCAGTGATCAGTATCTATCAAACGTGGTCTAAAGAAGGAACAGTGGTAAACCGGCGACAGGGTCATGGGCAGCCAAGGCTCACTGATGTACGTGGGAAACGAGGGCTGGCCCATGTGGTCCGATCCAACAGACGAGCTACTGTAGCTCAAATTGCTGAAGAAGTTCATGCTGGTTCTGATAGAAAGGTGTCAGAATGTTACTTTGACACGTACCACCTACCTAAGCATTATTGCAGACCATGTACACCCTTTCATGGAAATGATATTCCCTGATGGCTGTGACCTCTTTCAGCAGGATAATGCGCCCTGCGACAAAGCCAAAATTGTTCAGGAATCGTTTGAGGAGCACAACAATGAGTTTGAGGTGTTGATTTGGCCTCTGAGTTTCCCAGATCTCAATCCAATCGAGCATCTGTGGGATGTGCTGGACAAACATGTCCGATCCATGGAGGCCCCACCTCACAACTTACAGGAGTTAAAGGATCTGCTGCTAACATCTTGGTGCCAGATACCACAGCACACCTTCAGGGCTCTAGTGGAGTCAATGCCTCGATGGGTCAGGGCTGTTTTGGCAGCAAAAAGGGGACCAACACAATATTAGAAAGGTGGTCATAATGTAATGCCTGATTGGTGTATATATTTATATACACTTTATATACACTTTATATATTATATATAAATCACATGTTTTTTTTACACATATAAACGTAAATGTGTCTCTTCTCTAATTACTAATTATTTTAGTTTTTGTATTTTGTTGTTAACTCTTAGACCTCAATTTCTCTCCTTTCAGCTCCTTATGTGAACTATATCCAGAAGGATCCAGGTTCTCCATGTTCTCTGACCGAAGCTCTGGAGTACCTACAGGTGGATGTCCTTGCAGATCTTATAGAAAAGGACAACATAATAGCCAGCCAGAGGCAGCCACCCAAACACAAACCCCAGAACATTACAGTGATTGCCATGGAAGGGTGTCATTCATTTGTAATCTTGGACTGGGCCCGCCCACTGAAGGACGACATGGTGTCCGGTAAGCATGGTCAATCAAACAAATCGAGATATTGGTTAACATGACAACACAATTAGCTGTAAATTCAGCTTTTAAATGTTTTAGAATTTGAGAAATTTGTTCTGTGTTTTTGTCACTGTCTGCAGGGTACATGGTGCACAGTGCCTCCTATGATGATGTTCTTAACAACAAATGGTCATATCGCCTCTCAAATAGCACTGACCTACCTGTAGAGAACCTCAAACCAAACTCAAGGTAAACTAAATTTTTAGTGTAAACACACAGTATTGTGCATTGCTTAAAGTGTCAGAAGTTTCTAAATTAGAATTAAAATCTGAAAAGAATTTAAATTAAAAAATAATTAACTTCAATTCAAATTAATTAATTAAAAACATGGAAAGTATACACTGATCAGTCATAACATTAAAACCACCTTCTTTTTTCTACACTCACTGTCCATTTTATCAGCTCTACATACCATATAGAAGCATCTGTTTCTCTAGTCCATCTGTTTCTCTATATACCTTTTTAGCCTGCTTTCACCCTGTTCTTCAATGGTCAGGACCCTCACAGGACCACCACAGAGCAGGTATTATTTGGGTGTTGGATCATTCTCTGCACTGCAGTGACATGGTGGTGGTGTGTTAGTTGTGTGTTGTGCTGGTATGAGTGGATCAGACACAGCAGCGCTGCTTTAGTTTTTAAATACCGTGTCCACTCACTGTCCACTCTATTAGACACTCTGACCTAGTTGGTCCACCTTATCGATGTAAAGTCATAGACGATTGCTCATCTATTGCTGCTGTTTGAGTTGGTCATCTTCTAGACCTTCATCAGTGGTCACAGGATGCTGCCCATGGGGCGCTGTTGGCTAGATATATTTTTGATTGGTGGACTATTATCAGTCCAGCAGGGACAGTGAGGTGTATAAAAACTCCAGCAGATCCACTCATACCAGCACAACACACACTAACACACCACCACCATGTAATTATCACTGCAGTGCTGAGAATGATCCACCACCTAAATAATACCTGCTCTGTGGGGGTCCTGACCATTGAAGAACAGCATGAAAGGGGGATAACTAAGCATGCAGAGAAACAGATGGACTACAGTCAGTAATTGTACTACAAAGTGCTTCTATATGGTAAGTGGAGCTAATAAAATAGACAGTGTAGAAACAAAGAGGTGGTTTTAATGTTATGGCTGATCAGTGTAATTGTTATTATTTAATCATTTGTTATGACTCAATAAATAAATGTAAAAATTCTGGTCATTTAAAAGGTTTCACAAACTTTTTCTTGCAAGTGTACATTTTAAGACCAAGCTAGTTTTGTGTGATGCATTTGCATCCGAAATTTAAGCCACAGAGTGAAATAAATACAACATACAACACATACAAAAACTGGCACAGAATGTGGAAACAAACCGGATTTATTCGTTTAAGAATGTATCGTGTTATCCACAAGCCCTTGAGCGTGACAGAATATGGGGACAAACTTCAAGCTTTTTGATAAATCACAGATCTCACTCGTATCAACACTGAGGAAGAGCTGATGTCATGTTTCCAACATCAAACCGCAATCCAAACACCATCTTTTATTCTAGTTGAATGTTTTGCAGTACCCAGACTTTTCACCGAGGCAGAGCTACGTGCCATTAACCTCTGTTGCTTTGTATCCCTGCGGCTGTTTTGTTCATGTGTTATGACTGGCTTTAGCTGTATGGCAACAAAACACAAAACTAGGAAAGCTCGGCTCAGTGGAGAATGCTTAAGATAATGTTTCAATCATGATTTCACCATGTCTGGGTTGAGAAGTTCCAGTAAATCATGGTTAACCATTAAACTGAATCTAAATTCACATCTTTGCATGGGAAAAACTGCCAGGTGAATATCTCCATGCTGCAGTAGAACATTTATTGTAAGCAAGCTTGCAAAGGTCTGTTACGCAGAGCATAAATTATGAATTGGTTTATAAAAGTAATTTCCTAATTAATACTAATCACACCTACCAGACAAATACTAATGTTGTCATTCCAAAACCATTAAAATCAAAATCAAATCAGCCTCTACTTTGCTCTCTCATTGTCAAAGAGCTTTTGTAAGGTCAGACACAATCGGCATTCCAGTTAAACACACAGGTCAGAAACAAAGTTTGCAAAGTTGGCCGCTCAGGTGGTGCAGCAGTAAAAGCACATGCTGGAACCAGAGCTGGGATCTCGAATACATCGTATCGAGTCTCAGCTCTGCCTGCCATCTGGGCTGAGCAGCCACATGAACAACGATTGGCCTGTTGTTCAGATAGTGGCGGTATATAAAAAAAAAAGCCAGAGATGCACAGAGATGGGAAAAGAGTGCTCTCAGGGTGTGTCTCTCCGTACACAGTGCTGATCTGCACTGCACTCCTCAAAGTGTAGGTGACAAGATGCATACGGCATGCTGCACACGCGTCGGAGGGGGTGTGGGTTAGCTTCGTTCTCCTCAATCAGAGCTTGGATCAGCATTGGTGGAGAGGAAGCATGACGCAATCGGGCAATTGGACTCGCTAAAAAGGAGGAAAAGGGGAGAAAAATGCATATAAAAAAACAAAATATATATATAAACACAACGATGTCAGAAACGGTTTGCAAAGTTGGTCCATATTTTTTCTCACCAAACTCTGCACAGCAAAAGCAAACAGCAAAAGACCCTATAAAATTGTGGACGCAAAGTCATCTGCATAAGTATTTTCTTTCATATAAGCTATGGGGAATTAAGGACTTAGCTCAAACCATCAGTCATATTCTGTTTTCACCACATGATAGAGTTTACATTATTAAATTATTCCGTATCATCGCTTTGTGTAACGTGACTCAGCTGCTGAAGTAGTTTGGCAGTGAGCCACGTTAAGAGTCATGTCCTTCTGCTTTGCCTTTTTGGCCATTGTCTCCTAGACCAGGATACCGTGCTGCTTGGTCTGGTCCTGTTTTTCACTGGTGTGTGAAGCCAACACATGTACCTCTGTATTTCTTTAAGCCCCATCACTGCCACTGTTGGCACTTGACCAAGGCACTTAAACCTCAATACTTGAATTGCATTCAGTAAAATCGCTTGGGATAAAAGCATCTGCTAAGTGCCATAAATGTAATTGCAGTGCCACGTTGTTCAGATTTCAAACGACTATGTTTGTCTATAAAAGATGCTTGGCTAAATACTTAATTGTTTAAACATGTTACCAATGAGTGTCCTTGTACTGGTCATACAAACTTATATTGAAAAACACTTTTGGCCATGTGAAGCATGGCTTCAGTTCAGAAGTTTCGTCATGTATTGTAGAGGATTATGTTTGTTTTTCAACAGCAGTTCCTATTCCCAGTCTTTCTCTTGGTCTGTCTCCTTGATCCAAAGAAGACAGCAGTGAGTTCAGCACTCAGTAATTCAAAAGGAACAAGATTACACGTGTGGTTCGTTTCAAACGAGCTAAAGAAAACTGCCTTTTTATGTTGCAGAAAGTAGCTAATGTGGAGCACATGTCCTGATGGTTGATCTTTGGCAGCTCCATTAAAGCAGGCTTTACTCAGCTTACTCTCACCAGTCTGTGACTTGTGTCTGTCTCATAAACCTCATAACAGAACACTCTGCACCGCTGTGAAGCAAGAGCTCTGTCAGATACCCACAGCAGCTCTTTGTAGCCATGTGTGCATTTTATTTAAACTATTTTTATGGCCTGTCCAGAAATTTCCCCAAAAAATAATTAACTAAGCTGTTAGCGATGTGTTTTTCCCCATTATCATGCCCTGTTCTTTTTTTTTTTAATGCATTTTCTACCCATTTTCCTCCCGATTTGGCACACTCAATTTTGTCTACGGCTGCTGAGAGATACCAGATTGCATCGAAGGAGAGCATGTCACTGTACACGCCTCTTCCGACACGTGTACAGCCGTCCTCTTCTCGCCCCTGCATTCTGCACAGGCGTCTCTTCCGCCAATCCGAGGAGTTCAGAAACTCAATGCTGGTGTGCTAGCGGAATATCCCTCTGCGCCACCTGTGCGCCCATTATGCCCTTTTCTAATAAGTTACATTAATCACCAAGAATTTTGTAATATAACCTAAAGCTGATCCTTACATTTCAGTTGTGACTAGCTTTACCAGAATGAATTTTAAGCATTAGTATTTAACCTCAAGCAACTCCCTGTTTTAACAGTGTAGTTAACATGTGTATGTAATTTAAAGTTAACCATGTTTTTCAAATTGCTTTATCTTTTATATGGATCAAATAACTGAAAGTCAAAAGCTGAACAAGTCTTGTGCTAAAACATAAGTCCGTGCTTTGCTGAATTATTGTTTTTCCCCTTTCTCGCTTCCTGTGGTCTAAACTGTTATGTTTTTCTCCTTCAGTCTTGGCTATGTATTTGTTGTAATTGCCGTAGCCATGCTTCACCATCTTTCTTTCTTACCATAAGTCTTCCGACTTTATTGTCTCACTGTTGGTTTTTATTGCTTTTGGTGAGTCCGTTTTTCTTCTTTTTTTCTAGGTATTACTTCAGAGTTCAAGCAAAGAACATATTTGGTCTAGGTCCGATCAGTGATACGTTAACTTATGTAACAGAATCAGGTAAGAACACTTTCCAGTTTGGGAGCAATTCTTATTTAATATGTTACTATAATTAAAAGAAAAAGTTATATCTTTTAAATAAATATTTTTTCTTTACAGATGATCCACTTCTTATAGAGAGACCACCAGGTACGGAAGATCTATTGCAAAGCATTTCAGATGCAGTTGCACCACCAGGGCCTTTGTGTGGCTGTAAACTAAGTCGGTCATAATTTACTGACCATTACACCAACCGGTCATAAACAACATTTTATGTCCTAAGAACATTAAGGGAGGGAGATGTAACGTCAAAGTCTAGACTGTTTCTATGGCAGCTGCTTTAAATATTTGTGAGTTAATTGTGGACGTGTCTATTCCTTCTCCATTTATTTATCTTCAGTAACTGATCAGGTTTACTGAAACACTAGGCACAGGGCAGGAATACACTCTGCATTCTGAAAATTGTTAAGGAACATTTCCAACACCTTGTGGTTTTCCTGCCACAAAGAATTGAGGCACATCTGAGAGCAAAGAGGGTTCTACTCAGTATTTAGTATGATGTTCCTAATAAAGTGGCCAGTAAAAGTATTTAAACTATATGGCCACCTGATCATGAGCTCAATTGACATTGCATCCAAATGCAACAGCATTAATATGGACTTAGTCCCCTCATTGTAGATAACACTCCACTCCTTTGGGAAGGTGTTTTGGAAAGTGTCTGCGGGAATCTGTGCCCATTCAGTCAACAAGGCATCTGTGAGGCATGGTACTGATGTTGGACAGAAAGACCTGGCTTATAATTAATGATAAAATTTATCCCAGAGGTGTTTAAATGGGGCCGAGGTCAAACCAAAAGAGTTTCTTCACACCAGTCTTATACACTGGTGTTTCATAGTGAAACTGGAAAAAGGCTTTACCAAACTGGTGCAACAAAATATAAAGCATATAATCTATTTTATATACTTGATGTTGTACATTTGTTAACAAGCAGTACGGCTAAAACACCTAAACTCAATAATTAGGAAAGGTGTCTACCTATTTTTGTTTTTTATTGTTATGGAATCTATATCCAGTACCAAGGTTATCTCTCACAGTATAGTTGTTTTGGTTTGTACCCAAGTGTGATCACTGTAGTGTCACAATTGAACCCAATGAGATGGACTAACAGAATAAAGGACTAACAGAATAAAGGACTAACAAAATAAAGGACTAACAGAATAAAAAACTAACAGAATAAAGAACTAACAGAATAAAGCCTGAACTTTACAGGACAGTGGTGGGTCAGCGCTTAAAATATCTTGACTAGTAATTAAAGGGTTGCTGGTTCAAGCCCCACCATTACCAAGTTGCCACTGTTGGGCCCCTGACCAAGGCCTTTAACCCTCAATTGCTTTGATTGCCATAAATGTAAATAAAGTCTGCAAACATTTAGTTTGATACTGTTTAGCAGTTAAGACCAACTAAGTTAGCACCTGTTGATGCAACTAAACTATATGTCAGTAATAAATATGTAGTAAGTTTATAAATACTGAATAGAAACACACCGGTCATTGTTTTCCTCCTAGGTGGCGAGCCTATCTGGATTCCTTTTACTTTTAGATACAATCCAACCCACAGTTCTTGTAAAGGAAGTCAGTTTGTCAAGCGCACCTGGTACAGGAAGTTTGTTGGTGTGGTTCTCTGCAACTCACTGCGCTACAAGATCTTTATGGCAGATGGGCTTAAAGGTACCATTGGACATTCTTTCTTTAATTATTGATCATTTTTCTTTTTTATTTTGTTATACTCTTGGTTAGTTGTCCATGCTTACAGAGTACCTGAAGTTTAATAAGTACCTGTTAACTGTGGTCTTACATGCTTATTTCAGACACATTCTACAGCATTGCTGATAGCTTTGGCAATGGAGAGGACCACTGTCAGTTCGTAGATTCCCATTTGGAAGGAAGGACAGGACCACATGGCCTCTCAACCTACCTACCCCCAGCTCAAGGTACAACAAATCTCTCAAAATAGTTACATTTTACTCTGGCTACATTGCCCTTCAGTGTAATCAACCATATTTTTCTGTATTTCAGGGTACTATCGCTCATACAGACAGGAGCCTGTTAATTTTGGGCCAATAGGCAGGCGTACGTCTCATAATTTCATGGGATGGTATGAGTGTGGAGTCCCAATCCCTGGAAAATGGTAACAAAGGACTTTTGGAATGCCAGTCCCTGCTGGCAGCCACATTTCACCTTACTGCAGCCTCCTTCTTTCACTGTTTGCCAGTTCCCACAAAAGAACTTGAACAGCCATGACAACTGAACCCTAAACCAACGCTCCGTTTCTGTCAAAGAGGATATAATACTTCAAATAACATATTTCTATATAAAGTAACTATTCAAATATTAAGCTTAAGCACTTTTCAAACCAGTATGTATATGAGGAAATACAAGCATGTGTGCTCAAATTATTAAAAAACAATCATTTTCAGGGATATTATACCCTTAATGGCCAAATGGCTTTTAATTTTATATTAGTCTGTAATAATTTATCTATGTATGATGCAGTAGTAGTTTTAATAGGACCTGCAGTGTACAACACAAGCACAACTGAAAATGGCTGAAGCTTTAAAATACAATGACCTATACAATACTGATGTTACCAAATCTGTCATTTCTAATAGCTTTAATCATTCTGTACTTTTATTTTGTATCATAGTACTTTTAGTGACAGTTGGCTTGAAAGTATTGCCCATATTAGGGCTGATAAACTGATTTTATGTTTTATTTCCTCAGGAAAGGTTGAATACTGAATAACGATACTTTAGAAGACATGGAAACCACTAATGTTTTAATTTTACATTAAGTAAATCCTATTACCACATTAAAAATACTGAAAAACTTTTATAAAAATGGAACAATTCAATTAAATCTCACTTTGTCAACACAGCTAGGAGTCTTTTTAGACATGTTTTATACAAATTCACCCACTTTTTTTGCAGACTGCTTCTAGTTCTTAAATCATTTGAAACCACCTTGTATGTATAGCATGGTTAAGATTTATCCATTATTTGTAAATCATGGGACTTCAAGTGCAATTACAAAAGCCCTCTTGTTATTTAAAGCAGTCTATGGTCAATGTTTGAGGTATGTTTTGGATTAGTGTCCTGTTGTAGAAGTTTAGCTTCAGTTTCTTGATTATCTGTCACTAATTTGCTTTCAGAATTTGTTATTATTTTATGTAATCCATTCTGCACCATTGGCTGCCACACCAACCGTCCAATTAAACCATGTTAACACAAGCAACAGTGCGCTCTGAAACTGTCATCAGCGGGCAGTTCCTGATAACAATTCTTAATCTTCTAATAAGTCAATTAGAGCTTTTGAGACTTTAAAGCTAATGTCAAAACTTCATCAAAATGTATCAAATATTAAGTAGCTGTGCATTCATATTTTGCAGGATTATTTTTCGAATTTGCTATAGAGTTCAAATTCAAATCCGTAGTTTGGCAAGGTGTACTATAGCTGCTTATCACTGTAGTAAGTTACAGGTTGTATAGCTAATGCCAAGTTCACACTACACGACTTTACAAGTCGTCAGGTCGCTGTACAGTTCACACTATACGACTGGATCTCTTGTAATCGGGAGTCTTTCAAGTCGGTGTGGCTTTCACACTACACGACTGATCGGCGATAGGGGATTTCACACTACATGATCTATCACCAACTGGAATCGCAGGCGAGCTTCTCTGGTCTCCCAAACTACGTTTTGTCACCAAAACACATGCGAGAAGTGACGAAAGGTTTAATGATACCACGTCCGAGGTTAATAAATATTTTTGCAATGCAACGTTGGTGTTATGTTTTGTAGAGAACAATAAGGTCAGAAATACTGTACAACTTGTGTGTATACCGATGTATTCTGATATAAACTATATTATGCCCCTGTCCCATCTTTTTACATCTCCTCCCCTGTGTTCCCCCACACCGTATCTTGCGTTCTCATTGGCTGTCGACATAGCACTCATTGCCAGTTGGGCAACTCAGATCCAGATATTTGACAAACTAGATATCTTTCTTCGGTCACCGAATGCTCGGTGAGTGCTCAGTGAGCCGCTCGGATCGAGTTGTTGAGTAGTTCACACATAGCGATTGAGAGCAAACGCCGAGTTGCTCCCGAGCCGACAAATCTAGCGCTGACCAGTCGACAAGCGAAAATCAGGGCAAAGATCGTATAGTGTGAACTAGGCATAAAGAGGAAGAAAAGTTGGGACATTTGGCGAGTAGGACAATGCCAGGTCTCATTCTGCATGTGCTACAACAAAGTGGCTTCATAGACACAGAAAGAAAGAGAATCAAACAGGGTGACCATAAGCAGCTAAAGTCTTGCATCAAGCAGAAATGAGCAAAAATTACACTTGCAAAACTGCACGATTAGTATCCTCATTTCCCAATTGTTTAAATTAATAAGAAAGTTAATATAAATTGCTCAGTGAAAACATTGGAATTTTGTGTTTGTACTTTTGTTAAATAAATCTTAAATAAAGATTCGAGAGAATTATCAAATCACAGATTCTCAACTGTTTTTTCCTAAAATGGGATTTGTAAATGAGTAAATGCATTAAATAGGGGTTAAATGCAACAGACAATGACCTTTTTTCCCTTTTAAAACATGGTGTAGTAAAACACTTGTTCTCTAGAAAATGGAAGTGCAGCACGATATTCATTGTAGTTGATTTTAGTCTTTTAGTTATGGGTCGCCACAGCGGATCATTCAACCACATATTTGATTTGGCACAGTTTTTACTCTGGCTATCCTTTCTGATGATGGAATAGTGCCACACGTTAGCTCCAAAATACATTTTCTCTTGGCTAACTGTGATTGTTCTTTAGCTCTTCTTCCAAAGTCCAAATATTTAAATATTCTACTGTATCATACAGGTCATTTTTTATAATCACTATTAAGAAAAATCCAGACCATGATTTCTGTTTCTATACTCCAATGAGCTGCTGCTAAATTCTTGCTTTCTTGCTTTGATTTGTTCTAAACAGCTCAGAGACTTTAAACAAGGCACTTTTGGGACTAATTGTATATATTTTCACCCATTGGGTTTTTTGGGCAAGCAAATGACTCATGCTTTCAATTCATGTATTTTAAACAAAACCCTAATAATTATGTAACTTGTAAAATATTATATTAAAATGGATCTGCTGAATTTGTGTAGACCCCGACTCAGAAATGTGGACAGTCTTCACTAAACAGTGAATGCTAATAAAAATAAAAAAGCCATGATTTGTCCATTTATTTGCTGTAAATTGAAATTAGATTTTCAATTTTAATAGCTTCACATTAATTTTTAAAACTCTTGTTCCAAATTTGATGTCTACACCATGTTCCTAAAAAGCTAGAACAAGAGCCAGTTTACCACGTTACTTCCCCTTTTTTAACAACACTTTACAATTCCATTTGATTCAGTTTTGAAAGCAGAATCCTTTGTCATTCTTCCATAATGCAAGTCTTGGGTTCTGCAACTGTTTGGAACTTTGTTTTCATATTTTGAGCTTTATAGCTTTAAAAGTGTCTGCTAAATGCTGAAAAAGTAAAGTAAGGTAAAAGTAGATGTAATGATGACCCTATGCATAAGCAGGTTGCTCACTGAAATAGTTTATATTAAACCCTCATACCATGAACAACCCAAAAGGTTAACCACAAAGCATGTTTCTATCATCCCTTTTACATAACCTTCATCCATGTTACGTATTTGCATGACAGATAAAACAGGTCTGTTTGTGATTATATTACGTATGAGGGGTTTAGAGGTTTCTTAAGATCAAAGAATTGAAGGAAACACCAGGTGTTACTTGGAAACTGAAGAAATTCATTTATTTTCTGCATTACGGCAAAAAAACACGAAGCCTGTTTTCTCTTCCAACTACAAGGCAGCCAACTGGCTTACTGTTCAGGGATGTGCAAAAGGCCAGAACAGTAATTGCTTTATTATGTGACCTACAAAGCAATATTTATTTTACAAAAAAAAGTTTTTGCGAAGATTTTTATCATTTCTACATTCCAACCACAGTATAACTAGCTACATGTACATAATTGGTTATGGAATATAGTAATTTGTAATTGATTGCATATTAAAAATGTGGCTAGCCATGGCAACTAAAACAAGAGCTTAACTGTTTTCCACATATTACTTACAGTATGTGCTTGCTATGTGTGTCTTTTAAAAAAGTAGGTCATGCACCACTTGGGCTGGAAAATGTTACCATTAATTTAGAAAGGATTAAATCATAGAAAGTTTCAGCTCGAAAGAGAAAGAAATTAAAAACAAGGAAAAACGAACAGAAAGAGGAAAAGAATTAAAGAACGAGAGTCTAAAACGTCTTTTTTGTTTGATTTTATTTGACTTTGTTTTTATTTTCTTTCAAAAAATGGGACTCGTGCGCGGACATTTATTTCACATGTATAGTGTATTAAACCTAAATCTGTCCTTACATGTATGACCAAGCAAACCTTGAAGTTCAATCAAACTGATATCATGCATCCAACCAAATAGTTCTGGTTATCACTTTAATAATGAGCATTTTTCCATCTCAACTATACAATATAGACAGGTGACATTTAACGTAAAGTGTTCTACTAAGACGCTGGGCTATCATAAGCCACCAGAGCAGTTTGGTATAGATGAAACATTATTCTCACTCACTTACTTTCTTAACCGTTTATCCAATTAGGGTCGCGAGGGGGTGCTGGAGCCTATCCCAGCTTTTCAATGGGCGCAAAGTGCACAGTAACACCCTGGACGGGGCAACAGTCCATCGCAGGGCAGACACACATACACACACATCCATTGACCTATAGGGCAATTCAGTGTCTCCAATTAACCTGACTGCATGTGTTTGGACTGTGGGAGGAAACCGGAGCTCCCGCAGGAAACCCATGCAAACTCCGCACAGAAAGGACCCGGACCACCCTGCCTGGGGATCGAACCCAGGACCTTGTTACCCACCAAGTAACAGTGCTACCCACCAAGCCACCGTGCCGCCCAACATTATTCTTGATAACAGCCTAACACATCATTCTAAATCTTTAATTAATGTTTAACTAGTTTGATTGTTGTAAAATGGCACTAGATTATTAAATCTCATTGATCTTATAATGATTGTGTGCTGTAGTAATTAGCTGGTTGTTTCTTAGTCCCAACATGTCTGTCTTTTATTAAGTCGCCCAAAGTCAGTTTGACTGGCTAATCCTTGTAATTTCTTTTAAATACGGTACAAATCATACACCGTTGCACCAACTATTCTTCTCCATAACCAGTGAAGCTTGATCTTTATATAACAAAACATGCAGGCTCTTGGCTCCTACATGGCTCCTCAGGCAAATTTACAGTTTGCTAATAAAATGTCAGGGCATGCCATTGAGACATTTGTTATGTAATATAATATATAATGTGGGCTTTTGGAGAAAAACTCTAAATTTTGCTGAAAACCCCAGTGCCCTGTCCAAAGTTTCTGGTTGGTGCTGGACTCAATGACCAAGAGGAAGTTTCACTTTCTTAACTGCTTATCCAATTAGGGTCGCGGGGGTGGGGGGGGGGTATGGTGCTGGAGCCTATCCCAGCTTTTCAATGGGCGCAAGGCACATTAACACCCTGGATGGGGCACCAGTCCATTGCAGGGCAATCACACATGCACACACCCATTCACCTATAGGGCAATTCAGTGTCTCTAACTAACCTGACTGCATGTTGGTGGACTGTGGAAACCCACGCAGACACGAGGAGAACATGCAAACTCCGCACCGAAAGGACCCGGATCACCCCGTTTGGGGATCGAACCCAGGACCTTCTTGCTGTGAGGCGACAGGGCTACCCACCGAGCCACCATGCCACCATGAAAATAAACAAATGAATGAATTGTTTTAATTAAGCAAAGATTAATCCAGGACTGCATATGTGTTGAGTGGGGGATGCTTTTTAACCCATGATGCCCATTATACAATAACAATAATACACAAAAAAGAAACTCCATTCAGTATGTAAAATTATAATTGTGCTACCCCACCACAGCTAAGATACGGTTTCCAGCTATTGGTGCTGTCAGCCAGCTGGGCATCTACACAGACATGATTGGGAATGGCGCCCTTTCTAGGGGACTCATGGCTTGTACTGATTTCCCAGTGGAGCCAGACAGAATGACCCTGATCAGGATAAAGAGGTTTATGGAAATGAAATGTAAAAAAATTACATTTTCTAATAAAGTATTATACAACTGTTATTAAAAAATGTCCAACATAAAACTATAATAATTTTAAACAAGATAAATCAAAAGAAACAGAAAGATAAGAGCCAACATTTTTGATCCTAAGTGGATAAACCAGTTCAAAATCTATACTTAAGACCCTTAATAGGTTTAGAGTTTTCTTAAGTGAGGAGTGCCAAAAACAGAAATAAACATTGGCGTACTAGCTAAGCTTTGCAGAGGATAAAACAAAATCAAGGGTTTAAGGACACGCAGATTCTCATGTCTTGTTTGGATTTTTTCTAATTTGCACTAAACTAAGGCCAGATTTGTGAAGATGTGTGGTCAGTGTGCAAGACTCTTGCGCAACTAGAGGTTTAAGGTTATGTATTATAATAATACTCTACATCAGAAATAAAGAGCTAAAATTTAAATCTGACAAAACAAATAACACTGGACATTAAATGTAGGCCAAGTCTCAAAGTAACAGAACAGAAAATGTATGACAGCATTTATTTATTTAATCCTTATCATTCTGGAATGAAAGGAATACGTGGAAGAACCACATTTAGACAAATAGAGTGCGTTCGAAAACCTAGTGAGCTCTCTACATAGACGGCATTTTACGTCATCCTACGCGCGCTCCCAAGAAGTAGGCTGTTCAAAATCCTGGATGCCTTAATATGCTCACTAGTAAGATATCTTAAAATTTTAACAGTATTTTGACTGAAGAACGAGGGAGCATCTGATGCTGCCTTAGAGGTGGAGGCAATCCCAGCATTTTATGCGGCACAACTTTTCTCACAGAAAAAAAAAAAAGATGGCAGACGGTGCAGAGTTATTTTCTAACATAAATAAATTATTATTGATTTTTAATTTGTATAAACTTGCACAAGTGTCATTTATTTGCAAGTTCAGGCTTGTCAGCGATTTTAACTGTTTTCGGTACATGGAGGGAGATGTTAGTTGACATGCTAACACATTGTGCCACCCCATCCTATTGGTTTGAATGGCATGAGGCTGTGTTAGCTTAGTAAGCGAAAACTGATGTTATTGCTGTTTGAGCAGTGGCAGCTCCTGCCAAATCTCTCAGGGGGGGCAATTGTTGCGATGATGGCCAAGGTGACCCGTTCAATGGGTAAATTAAAGCTTAAATAATTAACATCTTAAATCATCTGTCAGTTTGCCCTCACAAATAACTTTGAACATGGAGAGAGACCAGCTTTACCATTAATCATAAAAATAAGTAAAGCCTTCACGCTAACAATTTAATTCAGTCTTCATCAGATAGCATTTTATTTTAGGTGCAGCAGATCCTGAAGTCATGGTAGTCATGTTGACGAGATCGCTAGCTGCTCCAATTATCGCTACACCAGGTTACGTGTGACGCAAGCCCAAAGGTGCGAGTCCTCCCGGAACCCATACAGATTGTATTGCAGCGCCTACAGTTCGAAAAAAAGGGGCGGTACTGTACGGAACACAACTCGACCCTGATTGGACTACGATATTCAGAGTCAAGACAGACTGTCCATAACAGTCACAGCTAGTTTAACACTGGTTTAATGTAATAGAAAAATTTCTTCCCTTTCGCCCTTTGGTGGTGCATCGCCCGATTGCCCTAAGAAAGGAGCCGCCAATGTGTCTGAGTAGTGCGTTCGAATAACCTGCCTTATAAGCCAATGACTTATTAGAATCCTCTCTTCTTAGGCAGCTGCCTATAGTATGTAGGCAGCAAGACAGTAAGGCATCTCACTAGGTTTTGAACACACCCATAGAGAACATACAAAATTTCTTACAGAGAGTAGCTGTATGTGAGATTTAAATTCACACATTACCTGTTTAAATGGCAGTGTTATAGAAAGTCACATACGTTAATTTTACTAACCGCTTTACCTCGGTCAGGGCTGTACTGGGTCGTAGAGAGGAGGGCAAAACATTTGTTAAATGTAAATAAATAGAAATGCTGACATGAAGTTGGTCTCTCAGAAGAAGATAGAAAAGCATGCAGACAGGCTTGAGTGCCAATAAGAAGAAATCCAGAAGAATAGAATCGACAGGGGAAGACAAGCAACAGCCTGTGCCTAGCACACAGTAAATCACATCCATGCCAAATGATTAGCAAGCAGGTACAGGTTGTAGATGTTTGCGTGTCAAGGTCAATTAAAATTGTTAAGAGACAGAGCAGATTCACTGCGTCAATGAATACAGTTACAAAATATAACCAGTTGTATAATCCAATTCTTGATGTACCTGAGGGCATACTCATGAACACCCAGTATACTTACTTTAATATCAGTTTATGCAAATACTTACTTTTGTCCATTTTATTTTACATATTTTACAACATACAGTCCATCTACTTACAACCCCAAATCAGAAAAAGTTGGGACAGTATGGAAAATGGCATTGAAAATTGCAATTTATTTGATTGCAGACAGGATGAACCTGAGATACTTCATGTTTTATCTGCTCAACTTCATTTCATTTCTTAAAAAACATCCATTCCTGCATTTCAGGACTGCAACACATTCCAAAAAAAGTTGGGACAGTAAAGCATTTACCACTTTGTAATGTTGCTATTCCTTTTCACCACACTTAAAGACGTTTTGGCACCAAGGAGACCAAGTGATTTAGTGTTTCAGCTTTTATTTTGTCTCGTTCTTCCTGCAAACACATCTTAAGATGTGCAACAGTACGGGGTCGTCATTGTTTAATTTTTTGTTTCAAAATGCCCCTATTGGGGACAGGTCAGGACTGCAGGCAGGCCAGTCCAGTACCTGTACCCTCTTTTCCACAGTCATGCCTTTGTAATGTGTGTAGCATGTGGTTTTGCATTGTCTTGTTGAAAAAAATGCATGAACGTCCCTGGAACAGATGACGTCTTGAAGGCAGCATATGTTGCTTTACACCCTGAAATTCCTCCCAATTACTTGAATCGTTTAATGATATTATGCACTGTAGAGGGAGAAATATGCAAATCCCTTCCAATCTTTCTTTGAGGTTCATTGTTTTTAAACATATTAATAATATTTTTCTCACACGTTTGTCAACACACTGGAGATCCTCTGATCGTCTTTGCTCATCAGGAGGCCTAAAATGCCCCCGTCCCAACTTTTTTGGAATGTGTTGCAGGCCTGAAATGCAGGAATGGATGAAATGAAATGAAGTTGAGCAGACAAAACATGAAATATCTCAGGTTCATCCTGTCTGCAATCAAATAAAAGTCAAAGTAAATGTCAGGAACACTGTGTTTTTATTTGATTTGCATTTTCCATACTGTCCCAGCTTTTTCTGATTTGGGGTTGTAAAAAAAAGAAAGAGCATGTGTATTTGGTCAATTACTACTAAACCTATGAATGGCTTCAATTATGGTTTTAATTGTTGTGTTCTCAAAATCTGATATGTAATGTATGTAATCCTAATTAGTTTTATGATTTTACATTGATGTTATGACTAGATCAAATACATTACTTTTATTATTTTTATTTTTATTATTATTATTATTATTATTATTATTATTATTATTATAATCATTGTTATTAATATTATTATTATTATTATTATTTTGCTTTTTGCATTTTCTGTTCTCTGAGATGATAAAATCCAGGGACAAGCAGGTGGGTCTAAAGCTAATCATATTTTTTTTACGGCAGCACATCATAAGCATGTCATCAACGTGAACTCGTGAAACCAAAAAATACAGCTTTTCTCCATGTATGAGTGTATACAAGTGTACACATTTTTACCATCTACAGTCCAAAACATAATTAAAAGATACAGAAAATGCGAAGAGAGAATTTCATTGTACTGTACACCTGTATATGTGACCAGTATATCTATCTTATCTATATCTATATACAGTATATCTATATCAATCACCTAGGCACTTTCTTTCAATCTAACACATTATCTTCAGAACACTTCAGAAAACTATTGTCAGGAAAACATAAATCACCAACATCCAGAACTACTGCAGAGGTCTCCCAACTCAAGCATTAGGCTTATAGATCCCTGGAACCGAATGTTTATGTAAAAGTAATGAGCTTAAGCACTTGCTTACTTGTATTAAATAAAAAGTAATTTGTATATAAAAATGTGTAGAACCAGCTGTTTTTTTTAACACAAGGCCATCCGTTCATTCTGAATTTAAATAGCATAGTAGGTTGTTTATGTGAACGCTTAATTAAACTGCTACCTCCTGAAAACATAAACATCTGTATTATTAGTGTGCATGTACACACTTACTGTTGTATCTGTTCTAACACATGAATAAATGCTGCAACCAAAACATCTCAACATTGAGCAGATCAGCAGTGCTGTTGACAGGTACATGGCTAAACATACTAGATTCTGTTTAATCCAGACAAAATGTTGGACCAGACTAAACTAGGAGGAATTTTTAACACCAGTAAATGCAAACTTCAATGAACTGACAATCCAAAAGCTGCAAAAATTTTAATATGTATAGATTTAACTTTTAATTATGTGCATAACCATTCTGATCCTGGACTCGTGTGTTTTCTATTTGTTTTATAATTTACTTTTTTTTTCTATTTTATTGATGCATTTTCTCCTATTTTCTCCCAATTTAGTGTAGTCAATTTGTCTTCCGCTGCTGGGGGGTCCCTGATTGCAGTCGAGGTGGGTATATTGCTGCTCACTGCCCCTCTGACTCGTGCGCAGCCCTTAGCGGAACCCCCTTCCACCCACGCATTATGCACAGACGCCTATCTGTCTGCTAATCAGGGTCCTTACACAGCATTTGAAGACCCCACCCACATAGTCCGGTCATCCCGCCCTAGCAGAAACGTGTCTGCTGCAGGCATTGCCAATAATGCCCGCTAAATAGCGCCCAGCCGACCGGTGGCAACGGCGAGTTTCGAACCGAGGAGTTCAGAATCTCGGCCCTGATGTGCTAGTGGAATATCCCGCTGCACCACATGGGCGCCCTATAATTTACACTTCAAATGGAAAAGCATGCAGTGTTGTTTTTCCCAGAGAAATAGATAAATGATCTGTTTCCTTAAGTTTCCTTAGTGTTTGTGTTTGTTCACTCCAAGATTGCAAGAACTTGCCAAAACACTGGCCAAATCAGACAAAGCCAGAGAAAACCTGTCAAAGAATTGTAGATGAGATATATTCAACCAACAAGAAACATTTCTGTTCTGTTCATAACTTAAACGAATGGATTAAATACATTGTCTTTTAATAAACAGAGTGTTTTAAAACTGTAAAAGAGCACAACATACAAAATATACAAACAGGCTAATGAAGATGAATGCTTCTAATGTGCAGGCACTGTCTGTATTCAAATAATTATACTCATTTTAAGTATTACATAATCAACCGAGCAGCCCCTCCCTAATGCGACTGCCAGACACATGGATAAGAGAACACTGCTCTGCACTTGTCTGACATGAGGCTATTAATTACTGTGTGTTTAGGCATGATGCAGACATCTGCACAACTTTCCCATGAGACCCTAAACTGCTGTGTGTCTGAACCAGTGGATTTTCCTATTTCATACGGCCTTTCACCACCAGTAATACACTGATCAGCCATACCATTAAAACCACCTCCTTGTTTTTACACACACTGTCCATTTTATCAGCTCCACTTATCATATAGGAGTACTGTGTAGTTCTACAATTACTAGCTGTAGTACATCTGTTTCTCTGCATGCTTTGTTAGCCCTCTTTCATGCTGTTCTTTAATGGTCAGGACTCCCACAGGACCACCACAGAGCAGGTATTATTTGGGTGGTGGATTATTCTCAGCACTGCAGTGACTCTGAAATGGTGGTGGTGTGTTAGTGTGTGTTGTGTTGGTATGAGTGGATCAGACACAGCAGTGCTGCTGGAGTTTTTAAATACCGTGTCCACTTACTGTCCACTCTATTAGACACTCCTACCTAGTTGGTCCACCTTGTAGATGTAAAGTCAGAGACGATCGCTCATCTATTGCTGCTCTTTGAGTTGGCCATCTTCTAGACGTTCATCAGTGGTCACAGGACGCTGCCCATGGCAGCTAACACACCACCACCATGTCAGTGTCACTGCAGTGCTGAGAATCATCCACCACCCAAATAATACCTGCTCTGTAGTGGTCCTGGGAGAGTCATGACCATTGAAGAACAGCATGAAAGAGGGCTAACAAAGCATGCAGAGAAACAGATGGACTACAGTCAGTAATTGTAGAACTACAAAGTGCTTCTATATGGTAAGTGGAGCTAATAAAATGGACAGTGTGTGTAGAATTAAGGTGGTTTTAATGTTATGGCTGATCGGTGTATATGTAATGTTATTTTGTTATTTAAGAAATTTAAAGACCAGTAATAGAGTTAATATTTGTTTAACTGACAGACTCTTTACCTCTCATAGCTATGCTAATTCGTCAGTTAATGAGGTACACCAGCATTTGCATTTCTTTGCAGTTCTGTGCTGTGAATTAAAAGACTTAAGAATTAAGATGACTAGGTAACTAGGTACCGTTCAAGAGAAAAGTGTGCAAAACTCATTCAACACCCATTTTAAATGTAAAAAATCACATAAAAAGCATGACCCCACTTGACTCCACCGGCTCAATGATTTTCTTTCACCTCCTCCCTATTGTGCAGCTTTAAACAGGTGATCTAAGGCTTAATTCTCTTTAACTACCACTATAAATCATTAGGAAAAAACACTGTCCAGCTGTAACAAAGCCAGTACTGCTCCAGCAAGTTTAGCTGTGCAGTAGCTGTCCTTAATAACCCCAGTATGAAAGCAGGCTAGCTACACAGACTGCCAGTACCTCCCATATCCTTAAATGCATTATCACTCGATTTTCATTTCCCCTCTTGACAGATAAAGTGTTGAAAGGTCTGGACAGGAATGGGGAGTATAGAACATAGACAGTTTGGAGCTAAGTAATCCCCAAGTATATCTAAAAATTATATTTTTTTAATACAATGGAGGAATATATTCTATTTAAAGCACCATTAAACATGTAGGGAAAAGTGGATTTTCTGTTGAGCAGCTAATTCCGCTTAGTAGCATTTTTAAACAGCACCACATTTATGTTTTTCTTCTTTGAGAATTTCTCTGTACATGCAGAAAACTGGTTCATAGAGCATTTTACTATTAAATAGTTCAAAATAATCAACAGTTTGAATTGACGACTGGCCTGATGTGTCTTGTATCTGTATTTTCAATTTTTCAACACTTGATCCATTCAAATAGTATATTGGTTCTAGTTTTCTGTAGGTTTTACCTTCAGTAAATAACTATAACAGGAAATACAACGATAAAATTTAAATAGAACACTGAACCCCGGTCATTGTCCTTTTACCCAATTTTCCCTTTTGGTAGTAGCTTATACTGCTGCTGTCATAAAAAATTACAGGAAAACAGTATAACACAGATCCTGGTTGTGTGTAAGGAGAGATGGAAAATTTTGGAGGCTGCCCTCATTTTGCCTCGCTCTCTGTCAGAGTAATAAAACACAGGAGTGGCCGGCCGAGTGCCTGCCTATGTTTTTAATGCGTTGCAGGTGGAGGATCACTGTTACTGCTGAAAAACTCACACCAGCTCCATGGCTACCATTCACTCCTGCACAGCTATAGCATAGATATTGACAGTTTCCTTTTTTAAACGTGTGATGTAAACTCATTTCACAGACATTTGGACACATTGTTGATCTTTTGAGTTAGAGGTAGGATTTCTGAACGTTAAGCTGAAGGGAACAAACTACTCTATATCATTTGCATTAATATTTAATTTACAACTGCAGGCCACACTTTTAACTGTAGTTAATAAGGAGTGATTATGAGACTGTAAAGGAATGATGGGCTGGGGTTTACGGTGGTTCAGCCACCCCCTCCATTCCCATGCCCATTCCAATTTTTTTATGTATTCATTTAGGAGAAAAAACATTAAGAGATGTCTAGGAAATGGGGAGGAGGTGGGTGTGAGAATTTATCAAGGATAAAGAAACGGAATGATGGGTAAATATATAGGTAGTCGGTTAGAGGTTGAGAAAAGTTTCAGACGTGTCCTTTCTCCCAAACCTTATTTATTCCATAGCTCCATTTAATGTTACATTTTAAGATGCTGGATTGTTAGGTATTCATTTATTGAGCGCAGCCCTTCTGTTATGACTAGTCCCTATCCAAACACCAAACCAAACACCTCTCCTGGTTACTCAAATGTTTCAGCCACAATCATTGGCTGGTATGTAAAGGGATGTAAAACAAGGTCATGGTTAGGTGTCCACATACTTTTGGTCATATAGTGGATTTTCAGCCAATTTTTCAACCTTCTTGTTATGGAAATTACATTCTTTTGCACAATGACTAGGAAAGTAAAGGCATTAAGTAAAACAGCAAAATACAGTTGCTAATATGTTGTTGTTTTTTATCTGAACTTACAGATTATTAGTTTATTGCTATGCTACATTTCCAATATATGTTCTGTGTATATAATATTGACTCGTGACTTGACTCGGACTCTAGCCTAAAGACTTGTGACTTGACTCGGACTCTAGCCTAAAGACTTGTGACTTGACTCTGACTCGTATTTTGTGACTTGTGAACATCACTGCTGTGGGCACCCACATTAGCAACTGTTCCACTGTCAGAAAAAATCATATGGATTTGCTTGACATTTAATAACTTCGCACTAAAACTTCTACAGTGACAACAGCTCCTCCTTTTGGATACATATCTGCTTGCTAAACACTGACTGAGTGAGTAAGTGAATGACAGACTGAGGGACAGAGTGAGTGAGTGAGTGAGTGAGTGAGTGAGTGAGTGAGTGAGTGAGTGAGTAAGTAAATGACAGACTGAGGGACAGCGTGAGTGAGTGAGTGAGTGAGTGAGTGAGTGAGTGAGTAAGTAAGTGAATGACAGACTGAGGGACAGAGAGAGTGAGTGAGTGAGTGAGTGAGTGAGTGAGTGAGTAAGTAAATGACAGACTGAGGGACAGAGAGAGTGAGTGAGTGAGTGAGTGAGTGAGTGAGTGAGTAAGTGAATGACAGACTGAGGGACAGAGTGAGTGAGTGAGTGAGTGAGTAAGTAAATGACAGACTGAGGGACAGAGTGAGTGATTGAGTGAGTGAGTGAGTGAGTGAGTGAATGACAGACTGAGGGACAGTGAGTGAGTGAGTGAGTAAGTAAATGACAGACTGAGGGACAGAGTGAGTAAGTGAGTGAGTGAGTAAGTAAGTAAATGACAGACTGAGGGACAGAGTGAGTGAGTGAGTGAGTAAGTAAATGACAGACTGAGGGACAGAGTGAGTGAGTGAGTGAGTGAGTGAGTGAGTAAGTAAATGACAGACTGAGGGACAGAGTGAGTGAGTGAGTGAGTGAGTGAGTGAATGACAGACTGAAGGACAGAGTGAGTGAGTGAGTGAGTGAGTGAGTGAGTAAGTAAATGACAGACTGAGGGACAGAGTGAGTGATTGAGTGAGTGAGTGAGTGAGTGAGTGAATGACAGACTGAGGGACAGTGAGTGAGTGAGTGAGTAAGTAAATGACAGACTGAGGGACAGAGTGAGTAAGTGAGTGAGTGAGTAAGTAAGTAAATGACAGACTGAGGGACAGAGTGAGTGAGTGAGTGAGTAAGTAAATGACAGACTGAGGGACAGAGTGAGTGAGTGAGTGAGTGAGTGAGTGAGTAAGTAAATGACAGACTGAGGGACAGAGTGAGTGAGTGAGTGAGTGAGTGAGTGAGTGAGTGAGTAAGTAAATGACAGACTGAGGGACAGAGTGAGTGAGTGAGTGAGTGAGTGAGTGAATGACAGACTGAAGGACAGAGTGAGTGAGTGAGTGAGTGAGTGAGTGAGTAAGTAAATGACAGACTGAGGGACAGAGTGAGTGAGTGAGTGAGTGAGTGAGTGAGTGAGTGAGTAAGTGAATGACAGACTGAGGGACAGAGTGAGTGAGTGAGTGAGTGAGTGAGTGAATGACAGACTGAAGGACAGAGTGAGTGAGTGAGTGAGTGAGTGAGTGAGTAAGTAAATGACAGACTGAGGGACAGAGTGAGTGAGTGAGTGAGTGAGTGAGTGAATGACAGACTGAAGGACAGAGTGAGTGAGTGAGTGAGTGAGTGAGTAAGTAAATGACAGACTGAGGGACAGAGTGAGTGAGTGAGTGAGTGAATGACAGACTGAAGGACAGAGTGAGTGAGTGAGTGAGTGAGTGAGTGAGTAAGTAAATGACAGACTGAGGGACAGAGTGAGTGAGTGAGTGAGTGAGTGAGTGAGTGAGTGAGTAAGTGAATGACAGACTGAGGGACAGAGTGAGTGAGTGAGTGAGTAAGTAAATGACAGACTGAGGGACAGAGTGAGTGAGTGAGTGAGTGAGTGAGTGAATGACAGACTGAGGGACAGTGAGTGAGTGAGTGAGTAAGTAAATGACAGACTGAGGGACAGAGTAAGTGAGTAAGTGATAAGTAACTGAGTGAGTGACAGAGTGAGTGAGTTATAAACCAGATCGATGTACTTTACACGTTAAAATTACTTCATTTAGATGGCCAGCTGACAAACTTGTATATAAGGTTAGGTGTAGGAATGTTTACATGATTGCATTTATAATTGAATAATTTAACACACAATGGCACACTGTAAAAAAAAAAAAAAAAACAGGACATAGCAGCAATTTCATGCGCTGGATATAAGAAAATAACTCTTATGATGAGTTTTGTAAATGCTTATTATGCTTAAAACTAGCATGTTAAAATCGTTAAGGGACAGTTGAATGATAGGATAACAGTGTCTTTTTCAATCTTGCATCATCTAATGAAGAAAACACTCCAGCTTCTAAATGCACATAACACACATGACCATTCCTTTCAATGAACAGCGAAGGAAAAACAGACACTGAAACAGGAGAAAAAAGAAAGACAAAACATCTGGATAGACAGACGATGACGTAGCAGAGACATCAGTCTTATCTGCATACTTGCATAGTCATCACACAACGTAAATTATAATTTAATGTTTTCTTTGGGATTGACTTCTGTGCCAGAAGTATGGTCATATGTTCAGAGACAGATGAACCATGATCTTTTCCTAAAGAAAGCAACGGAAAGAGAGAGTGGTAAAAAGAAAAGTGCTAGACAGAGAGCAAAGCACATCCTAGGAAATACTGGATCTTGTGAGATATTCTGTGAAGGCTGTTGAAGTTACCATGTGCCTGGTAAATAATTGCAGAGACAAAATAACAGAAGCATAATGAAACACTCTTGGTAACAAGCATAAACAAAAAACACATAAAGTTTGTTTTTAAAAAAAAGCAGTATTAGGGCCACTGTAAAAAATATTTTTTAGTTTCGATCTCGAGAATAAAGTCGTATAAGTTTTGATTTCGAGATTAAAGTCATAATATTATGAGAATAAAGTCGAAGTTATTTCGAGATTAAAGTTGAAATGATTATGAGAATAAAGTCGAAATAATATGAGAATAAAGTTGAAATTGTTTCGAGAATAAAGTTGAAACGATTATGAGAATAAAGTGAAATATTATGAGAATAAAGTGAAATATTATGAGAATAAAGTCGAAATATTATGAGAATAAAGTCGAAATAATTTCAAGGTTAAAGTTGAAATGATTATGAGAATAAAGTGAAATATTATGAGAATAAAGTGATATATTATGAGAATAAAGTCGAAATATTATGAGAATAAAGTCGAAATTATTTCAAGATTAAAGTTGAAATATTATGAGAATAAAGTGAAATATTATGAGATTAAAGTTGAAATGATTATGAGAATAAAGTGATATATTATGAGAATAAAGTCGAAATATTATGAGAATAAAGTCGAAATTATTTTGAGATTAAAGTTGAAATGATTATGAGAATAAAGTGAAATATTATGGCCAAAGATTATGGTTCAGAGAAGCACGGGTCTCAGTACCTGGATCGGCACGCAAGCACTGAGGGCAGCCTCCAGTGCGGGTTACTGTGGTTATCCAATAACCCACAATTACTTTTTGGTCGTTGTTTGTATTGTACACTTCCATCCACATGACATGATGACTAAACCTGTCAATGCAATCATTTATAGTGATGCCATACGGCTTTAGTTTATCGTACGAGTCCATAAGGCTCGGTTGAAGTACTGGCGACGACGCAGACGCCGAGCGCACCGGTGGCGCACGTTCTTCTAAATAAACCCAGTTTATTGCAAAGCCGTTTCAGCATCCTTAAATTAATAACAAACTGGAGCTGATGTGCCAGGAGATTGGGGATTTCATAACTTCATGAACATCCCTCATTTAAACACAGGGAGGTTGCTATATTTTATATAATAATAATTTTTTGCTAACCCATGCCCCCTCTGACACGTGGGCAGCATTCCATATGCATCTTATCACCTACACTTTGACGAGTGCAGTGCAGCTTAGCTCAGCTCTGTGTGCGGAGAGACACACCCTGACAGCACTCTTTTCTCATCTCTGTGCAGGCGCTATCAATCAGCCAGCAGAGGTCGTAATTGCACCAGTCATGAGAGTAAGAGACCCCATCCGGCTTAGTCCCGCCCATATCTGAACAACAGGCCAATCACTATTCATGTGGCTGAGATTCGAGAATGTATTCGAGATCCCAGCTCTGGTTACAGCATGTGTTTTTACCGCTGCACCACCTGAGCGGCTATATTTCACTGTTTTAAGAATATTTTAGAACTTCCAACTTCCTAGACATTTTGGAGTTGAATGATTTTCCTTGGCAATGGCATGGATTCTGGATTCCTACAATTTGAAGCATTTCTTTCAGAGTCTTGAATACCTGTTATCAGTCTTAAGAGACATGGAAAAAACTTTAAAGTGCCTCAAAAGTGTTTGCAATCTTGGCAGACAGCCTTCCAAATAAATATACCATAGAATTAATATTAATTACATTATAGAAAACATCCTAAAGCAAGCCTTTGGCAATCCATGTGCTTCAGCTGCAAACTCAATTTCACTCAAACTAAATACGTGCAGCGAGAACGGTAAGAAGTGGTACACAAAATCATTAGAAAAGGGCAAGAATTTGGAAGATATGGTGTTGTTTATTTGAACCAGTTAAATGATGCTGCTGGATGGTGCTGCCCTACCCATTGAGAGCTGCTAATTGCTTGAACGGTTCAGTGTGTGAGGATCTGTTTGTTGTTAAATTGCACCATGCTAATAATCAGGAGTAATTCCTGAGTAACTACGGTAGCTACATACCAGACTGCTTTGGTCAAAGTTCCTTTAAATTCACAAATGTGCTATCAACCCTGCTCTACCCTGCCAGTGTTATTCATTATATAAGACAATAACATGAGGGGGTTTTCTGCATCACTGCTTTTTTGTTTAAACAATTTACTACATTTATGGCATGTAATATATTATTCTACAAGCTCTCATTGATGTAAAGACATTATTAAAATGAAACAGTTGTGTTTGGTTATTGTCTTATTTACAAACGATAAGTAATAAAATAATAAATTTTAATACAGATACAATGACGTCATTGGTCTAGCTTTCTCTGGCTGATAGAACAAATTGTGTGAAAAATATTGCAACTTTTAGCAACCTGGTTGCTTCATACTGCCAGACTGGGGTCCCACTTAATCATTTACTTGCACCCTGGGTCAATACACATATTGGCATGTTTTTGGGAAATGAGGAAAAACAGACAGCCAAACAGAAACTTATGCTTAGACCTTCACAAACAGCAAATCTAGCTAAAGATAAAACCCTGTGTGGAACCAGCGCTACCTGCTGTGCTACTGTGCCACCCTGCTTTCATTGTGATAAAATAAATTGTAGCCAATTGTTTGCACCATAAAGTGGCAATTATACAATTAATTTTTTTGTTATATAAAACTCCAAATAAAACGTATACCAATCATTAAACCTTTCTTTTTTTTTAAATACCACATGCACAACTCCAGACTGTATATGTCAAGTCACTGGTTCAATGTAGCAAATTGAGTGGCACGGTGGCTAAGTGGGTAGCACTGTTGCCTTACAGCAAGAAGGTCCTGGGTTCGATCCCCAGGTGGGGCAGTCTGGGTCCTTTCTGTGTGGAGTTTGCATGTTCTCCCTGTGTCCGTGTGGGTTTCCTCCGAGTGCTCCGGTTTCCTCCCACAGTCTGAAGACATGCAAGTGAAGTGAATTGGAGACACTAAATGGTCCACAACTGTGTTCAATTTAACCTTGTGAACTGATGAACTTTGTGTAATGAGTGACTACCTGTACTGTCATGAATGTAACCAAAGTGTAAAACATGACGTTAAAATTCTAATAAATAAATAAATAATAAAACTCTGAAGTGTGGAACCAACACTACCTGCTGTGCTACTGTGCCCACATACTTTTCATTGTGTTAAAATAAATTGTAGCCAGTTGTTTGCATCACGAAGTGGCAATTACACAGTTTAATTTTTTGTTATATAAAACTCCAAATAAAACGTATACCAATCATTAAACCTTTCTTAGTGAATCTTTTTTTAAATACCACATGCACAACTCCATACTGTATATGTATTTTTTTCAATTTGGCAGTGTATTACAATTAAAAAACAACCCAAATAACTTGACCAAAATGACTACGTTACACTGGTTCAATGAAGCTAATTCAAATTAAATGTGGTTCAGTGGCTCCTCTGGCTATCTTGTAAACTTGCTCAGTGGTTACCATCCTTGTCCATGAGATTTTTGGCAGTTTTCTGATGCACTTGTTCTTAATGTCTAATCTCTTATTGTCCAGGCTTCATATCTATATGTTACTACTGGCCAGACCAAGGATTTTGCCAATCGTAGCTTAGTGATGATACTAATTGACTTGTTTTCTATACCCTTTTTTCTATTTTATTTATGCATTTTTTTCCCAATTTATCGTAGTCAATTTGTCTTCCGCTGCTGGGGGATCCCTGATTGCAGTCGAGGTGGGTATATTGATGCTCACGCCTCCTCTGACCTGTGCGCAGCCCTTTGCGGAATCCTTTTTCACCTATGCACTCTGCACTGTCACCTTTCTATCTGCCACCCACATAGTCCGGTCATCCCACCCTAGCAGAACCGTGTCTGCTGCAGGCACTGCCAATTATACCCGCTAGATGGCGCCCAGCTGACCGGTGGCAACAACGAGCTTTGAAGCGAGGAGTTCAAAATCTCTGCACTGGTGTGCCACCTGGGCACTCCATTTCTATTCTTGACTTTACCTCACCAGCACATTCTGCAGTAGTTCATACTCTACTTTCCAAATATAATGAGTCTACTTGTTCCAGTCTTCCACCTTCCACCATAATCTTCAATACTTCTTTAGTTTTCATCATCACTTTTGTTTTTGCTGCATTTTCAATGTTATATTCCTTCACAGCCTTGACACACCAGCTCCTGTAGTTCCTCAAATAAATGTGACCAATACATACAGTCATCCGCCTACCTGAGATTGCTAACTGTCTTTCTACCAATCCTAAGTCCTCCAGGATGTAGCACCATTCTCATGACTTGTTCTCCAAGGATGCTAATGTGTCCTGACAGCAGCGCATTGTTGGTTAAACAGATTCCTCAGTAGTTAGACCAGGTGTGAGGCTAAATTCATCTCAAGCACGGTTATCCATAATTGGTCATGCTATACCATGTTGAATGTTTTTGTTAAATCAATGAAAGATAAATACAGTGCCTGGTTCCTTTCTCGTGTTTTCTCCATGATGATCCAGAAGTTTGTAATCTGATCCCATGTGCCTCTTCTTGGTCTAATACCAGCTTAATCTTGAGCAAGCTCTTCTTCAAGGTTGATTTGCACTGGTTTCATGATTACTCTGAACAGGATCTTGTTAGCATGTGAGACCAGTGCAGAGGTCCTTGGAGAAATAAATTTTATACATTTACAGAACAAAGTAAATGTTCCCATTATCCATTTACAAGGATGGAACAGCTGCAGAAATCAATGAAATCCCAAGTGTTTCATGCCTTACGTCACTTACAAGTATGTAAACTTGTGCTGTCAACTGTAAACATATTAAATGTACTGATGAATTTTGACATCCATTTCTAGATAGTTATAAATCAAAGCCACATAGTTGTTGGGTAGTTGTAAATAATAAGGGAAACAAATTAAACCAGTGTTTATTATATCTTCACAAAAAGGGTTTTTCTTAATCAAACCCTAAGATCAGATTTTTCTCAGAGCACGGTAGGTATGTGCTTAGCCAGATTTCAGATTTATGAGAGACATGAATTTCCACGTGCTAAAATACTGCGCTGAAGTCATGCCAGCGTCATGGGGCCCAATTGTTATAATGGGTCATTTAGCAGGTGTGTAGTTGTGAGGTAGTTTTGGGCTAGACTTCCTTCACATTACATCTACATTACATACACTACATGTGGTTTCATGTGAACAAGCAGGGCAGATGGGTTAATTAACCAACAGGCCTAAACCTTCCTACGGTAATCAGGGCTCTTGATTGGCCACAAATTATGGCCCCCTCAATTCAACTCTGATCTGTTTGTAATTAGTGTGGATGAGCTGGTATTTCCAATTTTCAAATGATCTGTAGTGCTTTACCAACTTTTTTGCAGGATTAGTGCAGTAGTAATGTTTGTGTCTAAATGAGTCTCTAAAAAGAAATTAATTCTAAAAAAATAAGGTGAGACAAGACAAATGTCTAAATTAACATCTGCATGTGTTGCAGCAACAGAAATGGGGAACAATGGAACAAGGCTGAAAAGCCAAACCTTGATCTTCAAAGCACTTGGCCCTAATTAAAAAACATAAAAGAAAAGCTCTCTTACAGCTAAACCTGGGTTCTATAAGTGGGTGGGAAATTGTTACACATCTAGCTAAATGATTTCTGTACTGACCTAAATCAGACCCTAAGACCATGAAGATTTCTCCAAGGCAACGATTGTTAAACTTTCAGCACAGTGAACTCACACTAAAATAACATGCTGAAGTCATGCCATCAAGCAATCTGAGTCTCAGAAGTTAGAATAGTTTTGCTGGGGTGGAAGTTCTTCAGTTAGTCCTGCCTTCCTTCACACTATCAAAACAATCAAACATGGAGAGCTGGGATCTCAAATACATCGTATGGAATCTCCACTCAGCCATCTGGCTGGGCTGAGCGGCCGGATGGCCTGTTGTTCATATAGGGGTGGGGTAGTAGTAAGCCGGATAGGGTCTCCTTGTAACTGATGCAACTACGACCTCTGCTGGCTGATTGATGGCGCCTGCACAGGGGCGGGGAAGAAGTGCGTTGATCAGGGTGTGTCTCTCCGTACACAGGGCTGATCCACATTAGCACTCATCTAGTGCAGGTGAAAAAATGCATACGGCTGCTGCCCACGTGTCAGAGAGGGCGTGGGTTAGCTTCGTTCTCCTCAATCAGAGCGGGGATTGGCATTAGTGGAGAGGAAGCATGATGCAATCGGGCAATTGGACGCGCTAAAAGTGGGGAGAAAATTCGTAAACAAATAAGCGTCTTTGAGTATCTTGGAAAGCGCTATATAAATAAAATGTATTATTATTATTATAAATACAAAAAAAACAAAAAAAAAACAATCAAACATTTCCAGAAATTTGGGACAAAAAGGAAGTAATTTAGAAAGTAAAAAAAAAAAAAACCTTTAAGCTGTAATTAAAAACAGAACCATTTTGCCATCTAAAATGTGTTTCATTTTTATAATTATATGTTTATTAAAATTTGCCACATGACAACACAAACTGATCCAGTTTAAAGCAAAATCTGAAGTAAAAAATATTACAGCAAAGCTCTGATAATGTGATTAGCTTCACAACTGTACGGCTGTAAGATTTAACTTTCGAATGCACCACATGTTTTTAATAGGAGACAGTTCTGGATTACAGGCAGCCCAGTATAAAAAACTGAATATGCAGACATGCTTTTGTGACATGTGCAGAGTGTGGCTTGGCCTGGTCATGCTAAAATAAGCAATGACATCCCTGGGAAAGACATCATTTATAGTGCAGCATATGATGTTCCAAAATATGTAAATATCTTTTAATGGTAATGGTTCCAGATTAACCGTGATATGAGTACTAATGCTTCAACCATACTGTGACAGACCTTTTAACTTTGGCCTGGGGAACATGAAATGCTTTAACTCTAAAAACATAAAATCTAGAATGTTTGATTTATCAGACAACATGTTTCCACTCTGTATCGGTTCGTTTCAGGTGAGCTTGAGCCCAGAGTCGTCAGCTAAGTTTCTGGTTCTGGCTGTTGTTGTTGACATATAGCTTTTTTCTATTTTATTTATGCATTTTCTCCCATTTTTCTCCCAATTTAGTGTAGTCAATTTGTCTTCCGCTGCTGGGGGATCCCTGATCGCATTGTGGAAGGTATAGTTCCTGCTCATGCCTCCTTCAACACGTGCGCAGCCCTTAGTGGACCCTTTCTTATTTACCCATGCTTCTGCACAGGTGCCTCTATCTGCTAATTAGGGTCCTTGCACAGCGTTAGAAGACCCCACCCACATAGTCCGGTCATTCGCCCTAGTAGACATGGTAGCCAATTAGAGTCTGTTATGCCCGCTAGATGGCGCCCAGCCAACCGGTGGCAACACAGAGTTTCGAACCGAGGAGTTCAGAATCTCTGCGCTGGTGTGCTAACGGAATATCCCACTGCACCACCTGGGCACCCATATAGCTTTTTTTAACCTGCATTTTGGGTGCAGTGATGAATGGTGTTAATTCAAGTACAGACTTTTTATTTTATTTCTGAAACTTTTAACATTATAACATGTAAAAAGGTTAAAAAGAAGGTAATCTAGTGGTAAACATGTCCATGTCCCAAATTTAAATGAGATATTTTCATCATTTTTAATTGGTATTGTATAGTAACTCATTTATCTTAACTAAATGCTTTATTTATAGTCAGAGTCACGGTGGGTCCTGGGCCACAATACATAAAGAAAACCCAAATGGACACTGGCTAAAAACTAACCAGACAGTAAGTGGATCTCAGGATTGAAGCAGAAACCCTATAGCAGCAAAGCACCAAGACTGCCTGCTGTACCATCTGTGCCACACATTGAAGATGTAAAGGTTTAAATCTTGATTTTGGAGGTTACTACAGGTAAACTACAGCAACAGACTGTGTTTTTAAAACAGAAGATACTATCTATTGAGCAGGAGGGTCTGTTTTTTTATTGTTCACTGTTTTTTATGATCCACATGGTGGGTCCATTGCCTCAACAATTCTGTTTTATCGTCTTGTCAAGATGTTCATGTGACGTGGTAGTAAAATATCTAAGATTAGAATCTCAGCTGCTCTGTCGGTCAGTCGGTCATCTACACAGACATGATTAGCTATGTCTGGGGAGCAAAGAACGAATAGCCTAGTCAGTGGGAGATGCACTTGTCAGTGCGCTTTCAGTGCCAGTTCCCGTCATGAAGAGCATCCAGCATGGTGCAAAATCAGGTATGTGGATCAGAATGATCCTCTGTGGCAATTCTGGGAGCAGCTAAAACAAGAAATGCATGTATTATTATTAGGGCTGGCTCAATACCACTTTTTATGTCTGATACCGATACTGCAAATGGAGTATCTGCCGATACCGATACAATCCGATACCATCATTTCTCCTTTCAAACAACTAAGCAGTAATAATACATGTCTCAATGCACCATGGTTAAACTAGCTATCTAAATAACAATGCTCAGACTGTGAAACAGTAAACATACAAACATTTAAAATAATTAAATGCAAATAAAGTGCAAATAAATTCTACAAGTCTACACCTTGAAGAGGCAGCGAAAAAAATATTACATTAATAATAAAAAATATTATTTCTAAACAATAAAAATGAAACAATTAAATAATAAAAAATAAACAAATGTTTCTATCTTGTCCCGGCTTGGAGATCTCTCACATCCTCAACAAAATTGAATCCATTAGTATTATGAGATAAAAAAAAAACTACACCGTTTCCCGTTTAGTTACAGCGCTTTGGTTTTAATAATCTAAAAACATGACAGAACTTTAATGGAAAATCTCAACCAAGCACTGCGTCAATTCTAATTGGTCCATCGCGTTTGATTGACATCCACATCTTCCAACTGTAGACACTTTATACGACATGCCATAAAACAGTGTTTTTAGATGTGGCAGTAGTAGATGATTTTTTTAATGCTAAAAGTGTAAGTAGATCAGTGTGTTTTAATTTCTGAATGGCCTAATTTACATTAAGTGTTATTTACATTAAGCAACAGTATCAGATCGGATTACACGTTTTTTTCCTTCCGATATCCGATCCAGTGATTTGGGCCAATATCGGTGCCAGCCATAATTATTATAAATGTATGTATGTATGAAATGTATGTACAGCATGGTAAAACTACCTGCTGTGCCATAAAGCCAACTGTTAACTTTTAAATAGTGTGTAAAAAGAAGGTTAGGCAGGAATCTACAGATGAGATCATAACAGTGAAATAGAAAAACCGATATACATACACACAAGCAAAAACAGAAAGAAAACAAAGCAAGTGAGATTAAGGAATGCTTAGAGGGGTTGTTTTTTATACTCTGGTGCAGTCTCCTGGCTTTGGAGTGGGATGAGCATCTGTCTTTGTCTAAAAATCTGCTGATGGAAAATCCCCTGGCATTGAGAAAGAATCCCTATCTCACATTTATACAGACAAAAACATTGACTTGCAACATTATAAAGACCTAAACTAGTTCATACAGCAGACACAAATGAAAATACACCAATCAGCCATAACATTAAAACCACCTCCTTGTTTCTACACTCACTGTCCATTTTATCAGCTTCACTTACCATATAGGAGCACTTTGTAGTTCTACAATTACTGACTGTAGTCCATCTGTTTCTCTGCATGCTTTGTTAGCCCCCTGTCATGCTGTTCTTCAATGGTCAGCACTGCACTGCTGACCACAGGTTAAAAAGTATGCAGAGAAATAGAATACAGTCAGGAATTGTAGAACTACAAAGTGCTTCTATTTGGTAAGTGGAGCTGATAAAATGGACAGTGTGTGTAGAAACAAGGAGGTGCTTTTAATGTTATGGCAGTGTTTATCAACAGTGGCTGTTGGTGGCATTTTTGTAAAATGGAAATTGAATGTTATTGCATGGACAAATATTTCTCTAGAGAATGTGTCTGAGGTCTAAATTATGCTCAGCAAACCACAGTTATTCAACTAAATTTATTCATGATATTTTTACCCTATTTTTTCCCAGATTGGAAGTATGAGAACAACCATGGAATTCCTCTGAGACGCACAAACCTTGCAAAAGTTCTTTGCAGTTACCCAATTATTACCAGAGGTCTCTAGATCCCCAAAAGTTACTGATTCCAGCTTAGTTTTGAGTCAAGAGCACATTAATTATTAGCATTAATAATAGTTAACATTAGTTATGCCTGAATCACATACTGCCCCACAAAGGTGAACAATTTCTATTAGTGAATTTGGGCAAGCCTAATTTAAAAGCACATAAAGACAGTCAGTTTTCTATGTGACAGGGGTTTTACAGAAGCTGACTTTATGCAGATTATTAGCAAGCTTCATTTACAAGTAATGCTATCATTTCTGTCATGTCCTTAACACGTAATAAGAACTAAAACCGAAACACGGAGCACTATTATTTCAGTTTAATGAAGTTCGGAAAAGAAAAGTAGCATACAGAACAGTGTGTATATCCAGACTAAATCAGGTAGAAAAACACTTCATTTTCCATAATGCAATTGCGCTGCACAACTACGGTTGCAGTGAGGTTCAATATCGTCCAATACACCACAATTTCCAAGCAGAAATCAGTGTAAATTAAGCTCTCTAGACTCAGAAAGTTAGAATGTTGACATGAATGATGGCTTGGGATTTCCTAAAAAATAACTAAATGTTTTACCAATTTGCTTTTTAAAAACCACTAAGGGCACCCAGGTGGTGCAGTGGGATATTCCGCTAGCACAACAATGCTGAGATTTGGAACTCCTCAGTTCGAAACTCGGCGTTTCCTCCGGTTGGCTGGGCACCATCAAGCGGGCACAATTGGCAGTGCTTGCAGCAGATACCGATTGGCCACTGTATCTGCAGGGTGGGAGCGGGACTATGTGTGGGTGGGTGTGTCTTCATAGGCTGTGTAAGGACCCTGATTGGCAGAAGAGACGCCTGTGCAGAGTGCATGGGTGAGAAGTGGAGGGATGTGAACGTGACGGAAGAGGCGTATACAGCGACGTGCTCTCCTCAGATTTAATCGGGTATCCCTCAGCAGCGAAAGACAAATTGAGTGCCCTAAATCGGGAGGAAAATGGGGAGAAAATGCATTAAAAAAAAAAAAAACGTACTCTCTGTATCTTTGTTTTAGGTGGCATGTCTGTCACGGCTCGGCATGTTCTCACTGTATTCTTGTTTATTTTTTCAGGTATGCCAGGGTTCTAGGTTTCCAGGTTTCACTGTAGTAACTGGATTGGCTGCTATAATTTGTCTTCACGTGAGAGTGAGTTAGTTATAAGTATGTGGTGCCCTTGCTCTTAATGTTGTCAGTGTTTTAGGTGGTACAGGACCCATCGGAAGAAAGCAGTGACTATAGCAACTAAAGTGGGTGTAGCTTAGTGGTTAAGGTACTGGACTAGTAATCTGAAGGTTGCTGGTTCAAGACCCACCACTTCCAGGTTGCCACTGTTGGGCCCTTGAGCAAGGCCCTTAACCCTCAATTGCTTAGATTGTATACTGTCACAGTACTGTAAGTTGCTTTGGATAAAAGCGTCTGCTAAAAATGTCAATACACTGATCAGCCATAACATTAAAACCACCTCCTTGTTTCTACACTCACTGTCTGTTTTATCAGCTCCACTTACCATATAAAAGCACTTTGTAGTTCTACAATTACTGGCTGTAGTCCATCTGTTTCTCTACATACTTTTTTAGCCTCCTTTTACTCAATGGTCTTCAATGGTCAGGACCCCCACAGGACCACGACAGACCAGGTATTATTTAGGTGGTGGATCATTCTCAGCATTGCAATGACACTGACATGGTGGTGGTGTGTTAGTGTGTGTTGTGCAGGTATGAGTGGATCAGACATAGCAGCGCTGCTGGAGTTTTTAAATACCGTGTCCACTCACTGTCCACTTCATTAGACACTCCTACTTAGTTGGTCCACCTTGTAGATGTCAAGTCAGAGACGATAGCTCATCTATTGCTGCTGTTTGAGTTGGTCATCTTCTAGACCTTCATCAGTGGTCACAGGAAGCTGCCTACGGGGTGCTGTTGGCTGGATATATTTTTGGTTGGTGGACTATTCTCAGTCCAGCAGGGACAGTGAGGTGTTTAAAACCTCCATCAGCGCTGCTGTGTCTGATCCACTCATACCAGCACAACACACACTAACACACCACCACCATGTCAGTGTCACTGCAGTGCTAAGAATGATCCACCACCCAAATAATACCTACTCTGTAGTGTTCCTGTGGGGGTCCTGACCATTGAAGAACAGAGTAAAAGGAGGTTAAAAAGCATGTAGAGAAACAGATGGACTACAGTCAGTAATTGTAGAACTACAAAGTGCTTCTATGTGGAACGTGGAGCTGATAACATGGACAGTGAGTGTAGAAACAAGGAGGTGGTTTTAATGTTATGGCTGATTGGTGTATACATCTATGGAAAATTTGTTTAATTAAAGAAGTAAAACCAAATCAGTATTAACAAATTATAATGAAGCACGCTGGACTCTAACTGCATGCTGTTGATTTTACAGCCCGTTTCATTTTGAGCACACTGTGCGTGAGGTGACGGCTGTTTTTCTGGCTCATTGCTAACAAAGTGTTCCGATACCCTTCATTTAAAATGGAATTCTTAGGATGGAGACGATGAGAGCTAACAGGTAAATGTGGTTGGAAAATGGGTACCTTTTCCAACAGCTTAAAAACTCTGGAGAGTTGTTTAAATACTCAACATGTCTGCAGATTCAGGGTGGACAGCCATATTTACAGCCACCAGCAAATTGTCTGGAAAAACAGGTGGAGAGTGATTAGTGGGTAACTGCCCAAATACAGAGACAAATAGATAAAATTGCTGTAGTGATCCAAGAAACAAGTTTACTTACTCTGGAACGTTTTCTAATGTTTTTTTTTTCATCAAACACCTCAGTGGATGCTTAAGAACAACATGATAACGTCAACTGGGATGTAAAATGTCAGTTAATATGTTTTGTCTGGGTACAGCACACCAAAAGTGTCAAAAATCTCGGCTTACATAGTTATTTCCACGTTTTTCTGTACTCCCCTTTAAATGAGGTTCTTTTTTCCACATAGGGGAAAAGACTCATTTGTAGCTCCAGGAAAGCCTGGCTAGTCCTTGAGGACATGGAATCATGTCAAAGCCTGTAATAGCTAAAATAGGCCATGTATTAGCTAAAACATTTACATTTCTATAATGAAGCTTCTTACATCATTATAACAGTTATGTAGATTATAACTGTGTACACATTTCTGTCAGTGTAAAACGTGTTGCACTTGGTCTTTCTGCTTACTAATTTGGTTGATTACAAGTAAACACCACTGCTGTCCTCTGTATAGGGCTATAGTCAAAATTCTCTAATGAATCTTTTTAAAACCAGTTTATTCATGCCATGGTGATGGCAGGTTTGGAGACATTCCATAAAACAATAGACACAAAGTGGAAACAAGCATGATTATTGCCAGATCTGTTTAATTTGACTTAAATAGAGCCTGTCTGGCAAAGTGAAGCAGGCTAGAAGGTCTTTAAAAGTAGCACATGATGTCATGTTCTGTTTTGTATCAGAAGAGATTCCAATACAGATGCAAAACAAAGTCATTGCTAGGGTTCTGGGACTTAAGCGAACCACAGTGAGAGCTATTACCTACAAATGGACACAACCTGGAACAGTGGTGAATTTTCCCTTGAGTGGCCGGCCTACTAAAAACACCCTACTTACTGTGAAGCACGATGGTGGGAGTATTAAGCTCTGCTATTGTTTTGGTACCAGTGGATACAATTACATCTTCCAGTAAGCGAACACACATCAACTTGTTTTGATACTAAACTGCGCTAAAATAAAGCTTTTAATTGACCTTCTTAAAGTCTTTAACTTAACTAGTATACATCCACTATACATCAGCCATAACATTAAAACCACCTCCTTGTTTCTACACTCACTGTCCATTTTATCAGCTCCACTTACCATATACAAGCACTTTGTAGTTCTACAATTACTGACTGTAGTCCATCTGTTTCTCTGCATGCTTTGTTAGCCCTCTTTCATGCTGTTCTTCAATGGTCAGGACTCTCCCAGGACCACTACAGAGTAGGTATTATTTGGGTGTTGGATCATCCTCAGCACTGCAGTGACACTGACATGGTGGTGGTGTGTTAGTGTGTGTTGTGCTGGTATGAGTGGATCAGACACAGCAGTGCTGATGGATTTTTTAAACACCTCACTGTCACTTCTGGACTGAGAATAGTCCACCAACCAAAAATATCCAGCCAAAAGCGCACGTGGGCAGCATCCTGCGACCACTGATGAAGATCTAGAAGATGACCAACTCAAACAGCAGCAATAGATGAGCGATCGTCTCTGGCTTTACATCTACAAGGTGGACCAACTAGGTAGGAGTGTCTAATAGAGTGGACAGTGAGTGGACACAGTATTTAAAAACTAGAGCAGCGCTGCTGTGTCTGATCCACTCATACCAGCACAACACACACTAACACACCACCACCATGTCAGTGTCACTGCAGTGCTGAGAATGATCCAATACCTAAATAATACCTGCTCTGTAGTGATCCTGTGGTGGTCCTGACCATTAAAGAACATGGTGAAAGCAGGTTACAAAGATATGTAGAGAAACAGATTGACTACAGTCAGTAATTGTAGAACTACAAAGTGCTTCTATATGGTAAGTGGAGCTGATAAAATGGACAGGCAGTGTAGAAACAAGGAGGCGGTTTTAATGTTATGGCTAATCAGTGTATGTCTATCCATTACATACCATTTTAAATATGAACTCTGTACTATCTATTTGAATTTTAGGCAATACCCAAAACAACTAGAGAATCAGGTATCCCATAGTATTTTGTTTCAGGACCTTAACAGTATGTCTGGCTTTCTGTCTGTATCCTGTGGGTTAGAAAACGGCATCCCTCCTAATTTATACTGCTGAATTTAAACAGGCAGCCAAATCCCCCTCATCTCCCCCTGTTGATTAAATCTAATGGGATTACATCTTAAAATCTATGCAGCTTCAACTTTCAGGATAAAAACACAAGTGCTTGGTCCAAAGAACCGGGACAAAGGGCCTCTGTGGTTGTTGATGTTTCGCTGTAGAACCTCCCAAATATACTGGCCTGCAAAGAGCCAGTGATTCCAAGAAGAGATGCCAATGCAGTCTAGCCAAATATTTCCATTCATATAACTGTTGCATTCGGCCCAACCGCCTTCAGCACAACCAACTAGCATATAAGCATAAATTCCTTAGTAACTTTTTCTGCATATGCTTAAAAATGCAAGGTCAACCAAAATACAGCACACCTGAAAAGCTTTTTGAAGACATTTATATATAAATTCTTTATCATTTTTGTATTTTCTTACTATCCCAATTTGCAGAAATGTTGGGACATTTTGTGAAATGCAATAAAAACAAAAGGAAGTTGTAGCCTAGCAGTTAAGGTACTGGACTAGTAAGCAGAAGGTTGCTGGTTCAAGCCCCACCACTGCCAGGTTGCCACTGTTGGGCCCTTGAGCAAGACCCCTAACCCTCAATTGCTTAGACTGTATAATGTAAGTCGCTTTGGATAAAAGTGTCTGCTAAATGCTGAAAATGTAACAATATCTTTCATTTCATTTTCTTTTCATCAGCCGCCAATCCATTACAGGGCTTCAGCCACCCCCTCAAACAGACATTGCAGATCTCAGCAGTGATGGGCTAACATAATTTTGCTAACATTCTCTTCTCAGTTTCTATCTCTAGAGAGTCTAGTGTCAATTGGGTGATAGAGGTGGCCTTTTTAATTAGTTTATTTAGGTGGCCGTTCCTGTTCAGTGCATTGGTGTTGTCTGTACAGTCCAACATGTCAATCAGGTGGAATCCTAGATACTTAAGATTACACCGTCTCAATCTCTTCTTCAAAAATGGAGATTTATTGTCCATTTAAGAGGGTCCCTGGTATACCAAAAATCCACCACCAGCTGTTTTGTCTTGTCAGTGTTAAGCTCTAGGTGATTCTCTCTGCACCACATAACAAAGTTCTCCAGCGACCTGTACCCTTGAGTCTTCAGAGAACTTCTGCAGATGGCATATTGTTAGTTTATCTCAGTGTACTACAGTCAGTCTGCCAATTCCTGTTGAGGTTCCAGCTGTCTGGTGACTGTCTGGATAGAGTTTGGTATATTAACCCTGAGTCTGAATGTCTGTGTGGATCAGGATGGATCTGTCACTGAAGATGAATGATTATAACCGTGTTGAAGCAGGTCACTTCAAGCTGCTGAACATGTGGGATAAAGATGATGTTTTAACCTTCTACAAATGAGAAACAAAAGCCTCCTCTCCCTTGCTTCTAGTCATCAGCTGTATTTAAAAGAAAAAAAACAGCTTTTTTGTTTTAGAGCTAATCTGATTGTTTATTCCACTTTTTAATGACTTTTAATGGGCTGAGATTCTACAAACAGACCTTAACAGATATTTTCTTATGACACTGAGAATAGTCAACCACAAAAATCCACCCAAGAGCATATTGTGCTTTGATAAAGTTAGGACATTTCTAAGGGCCTGTGACTGACCGACCCAAAAAAATTAGAACATTTTTGCAATATTAAATTATTACACTTTCATCATTAATGGGATGCTCAGATATAAGCTTGCGATAAAACCATTAAGGGTTTGAATCTCAGTGGTGTTATTGGCCAGTTAAGTGTCTGCACAGACATGATGTCTGGGTGGTCAACAGCCTAGCCATTAAGAGGTGCACTCCCAATACCGGCCCCAAGCCTGGATAAAATGAGTGTTGCGCCAGGAAGGGCATCAGGCGTAAAAACTTTGCCAAATTAGGTGTGTGTAAATACGAGAGCAGACGACAGAAATATCATCATTAATAGAATGGAAACATTCAGGGAGCCTTAGAGAGCCTCAGTATAACCCGGAGCAACATGAGAGAAAAGTAAGGGGAAATAATTTCCATTGAATCATTTTACTATTACATTTAGATTTAAACTGTAAAACATGGTCTTTAGAAGTTTTACATTTACTGCATTTTATCCTAAGCATCTTACAATTAAACAAGCAATTGCGGGTTGAAGGTCTTGCTTAAGTTGGCTGGCCTGGGGTGGTTGGGGCCAAATGTGATATCCTTTTATGAGGCCCAATATTCCCTGGGATTGGCCCTAAACATTTCTACCAAGCAGCATGGTATGTTCACTAAAGAACTCTTAGATACAGATATAGATATGTACATCAAATTAGAGATAGACCTAAAGACAAACAAGTGTGCAATTATAAAAACACTATGGATCAGATACAGCAGTGTTACATTTTTGGCTGTAGTATTAAACAGGCGTAAGCGTATTTAAGCACATT